>NW_016107608.1:1851246-1879453 GCF_001604975.1 Cebus imitator
CTTTCTTTCTTTCTTTCTTTCTTTCTTTCTTTCTTTCTTTCTTTCTTTCTTTCTTTCTTTCTTTCTCTGTCTCTTTCTTTTTTCTTTTCTTTTTGAGAAAAGGTCTCAAGTCTGTTTTCCAGGCTGGAGTGCAGTGATGTGCTCTTAGTTCACTGCATCCTCTGCCTCCTGGGTTCAAGTGATTCTCCTGCCTCAGCCTCCAGAGTAGCTGAGACTACAGGCACGCATCACTACCCTTGACTAATTTTTGTATTTTCAGTAAAGATGGGGTTTCACCATGTTGGCCAGGCTGGTCTCAAACTCCTGGATTCAAGTGATCCACCCACCTTGGCTTCCCAAAGTGCTGAGATTATGGACATGAGCCACTGCACCTGGCCTGTGCTGCTATTTTTCTGTCCTTGAAACATTTTTGACCCATATTTATATGACAGTACAAGAATTGCCTACAGAGGCTGCTAAACCAGAGAGGCTGCACTTTATTTTCGTTTGGGTCAATGGTATGATACAGATCTTTGTGGACATTAAAGAGTGCACAAAAGGAGCCTCTAGACTTGACCATTACAGCTACCTCTTCCCTTAAGCTACCTCTAATATTAAAAATGCACATTACAGTTATTCAGCCCTCTCTAACATGATTGTCAGCACCTAGACTTGAGAGCCTTGCAATTCCTCCAGCACCAAGGACAGTTCCCAGAAGGCGCTAGGTGGGCCATCGATGTTCATTAAATTGAAGAGAACTGGTGGTATGGAATTGATGGAAAGTTCTCTAAATAAGGCATAGGGTATTACTCAATCTTCTCCATGTGTTTTCCTTCTCATTTTGAAAAGGCTGCTAATTTTGTTGTTGTAGAGAAATTCAAATTATGAAATTACATTTGGGGAAATCCACACAGCTGTTGATTTTTGAGGTTGAACTTTTTCAGCCAACACACTAGATTAATTGTGGAAACTACTCTTTTCAAAAAATAAGTTGAAGATATTAGGCTGACAAATGAAGCTCAAAAAAACATAAGCACATGGGAGCTGATTGAGTTTGTTCAGACCATAGCATTATCCAAAACTGCTGGTGGGATGCCTTTATTTTGAATAGACTTAGAAGAAAGATAAACTGCTACGTGTTCTTTCTGATTCTCAAAGAAAATGAAGTGAGTAATAGAAGCTCAGCGTGTTATGATTTCAAGAGATTCACCAGTTGGATAAAAACATCAACTATTGCATACTCAGAGCATAAAAATTAAGAAGTGATTTCTCTTAATTTTTTTAATGGATGAGAAGGGGTAAACAAAAAAAAAGAAAGAAAGAAAATTTTCCATTAAATATTTCTAGGGCCCTAGGGTTGGAATAGAAAAGAGACATAAAATATTTGACCAAAGCTAGTCATTTTTTAAGTTAGCATGCTTTCTCCTTAAAAATCCATATTTTGCTAACTTTAAAAAATATTATTTAACCAAGCAGCTGATTTTATTATTTTCAAACTACTTTACACAGTGCCATATACTAGAATGTACATGGGTGCTAGAAGGCATGTTTCCCTGCATTGATCACTAACTGCCAATGTCTTACACTATTTGCTAATTTTGGTGCTCCAGTGTCATTAATTCAGTAAATATGTGTATTTTCTTACATTAAACAATAAGTCCTTTGGTCTGCTATTAACCTCGAGAGGAACTAAATGAGACTTTTGCTATATATATGTTGACCATGATCAGTTACTTGGATAGTTTGGGCTTGTGAATTTAAAGCTTCAAGAGAAGTATCTTGGTATTTCTACAAGAGCAGGAAAATGCCAGTATAGTCTAGTTTATAGAGCCCAGACCAATGCTTAGGGCTTGCTGGAGGTTTAAATGTCAAAATATTTAAGCATTAAAAAAGCTATCAGGTAAGAAACTTCAGAACCTGTCAAAACTATACAGCTAATGGCTCTGTTGTAAAACATGTCTCTGAGCACAAAGTGAAGGCAAGAAACAGCTGAAGGACATTTCTATTGGGACATAAGCAGCAGTTATAAACAACATCTACCACATAGTATACAATTGGTCAAATAGAACTTGCCCCTTGTTATGAAATAAATGCTTTTGCCACACCCACCGAATTCATAAGTTGAAATCCTACCCCCGATGTGATGGCATTAGGAGGCATGGCCTTTGGGAGATAACTAAGTCATGAAAAAGATGGGGCCTTCATGAGTAGGATAGCGCCCTTATAAAAGGGAACCCAGAGAGCTCCGGAGCCTTCCTTCCACCATGTGAGAATACAAGAAGTTAGTCTGTTGTCTGCAACCCAGTAGGGGGCTCTCACCAAAACCTGACCCTGTTGGCCCTCTGATCTCAGATTTCCAGTCTCTAGAGCTGTGAGAAATAAATTTCTATTTAAAAAAATTATTTATTCTACTTCAAGTTCTGGGGTACATGTCCAGATTTATTATACTTCAAGTTCTGGGGTACATGTCCAGAGGTTTGTTACATAGGTATACACGTGCCATGGTGGTGGTTTGCTGCATCCATCACCCTGTCATCTACATTAGGTATTCTCCTAACGCGATCCTTCCCCAATTCCCCCCACCCACTGCTATCCCTCCCCTAGCCCTTACCCCCAAGCCCCAGTGTGTGATATTCCCCTCCCTGTTGCCATGCGTTCTCATTGTTCAACACCCACTTATGAGTGAGAACATGCGGTGCTTGGTCTTCTGTTCTTGTGTCAGTTTGCTGAGAATGAAATTTCCATTGTTTTAAAGCTACTCAATCTATGGTCTTTGTTATAGCAGCCAAAAGTGCCTAATGGGCCATGATTTGGATATTTTAGACATCTATGTATTAATTTAATATGGTGGGAGTTAACTCTTGTTACCAAGGAGGACATAACTGAATCATGAGAATAAGCTACAACTATTCACACCTGCACTGAAGATTTATCTTATACCTACTTTATGTCAAGTATTTTACAGTATTTCCAAAAAGACACATGTCTTTTTGGACCAGATATATTGCAAACATGCCATTACTACCACTTTGACATATTGAAGTTACCAGTATTGAAACAACCCTGCCAAATCTCTAAAGAAATGATTTTTAGGCAGCTAAGAACCTAGAAATATGAACATCAGTTAGAGATCTAACAAGATTACAAATAAATGGATATCTAAGTTGAAGAAGAATGAGGAATGTGTAGAAACCAGCCAAAGATCTACAGCCAGAGAACTGAAAGATCAAACCATTCTTTTCCAAAAAGAGAAAGAAAAAAAAAGTAGAGTTGAAAGGTTAAATAAAAACAGAAAAATAGTTCTTTCCAAAGAAAGTTAAATATATATACGGCTAGAGAAAGTAAAGAATGATAAGGAAAGGTAGGTATGCCCTAAATAATTTCCCTTGGTGCCAATGAAATATCTAAAGTCAATTTCTGATCAGTGTATATTATATAAACAAATATGCAAAGGTATATTAAGGAAAACTGGTTTAATATATGCACGTTAGTTTGGGGAATTATATCAGATCCACTCCAAGTGCTTTTTTTAAGAGAAAAAGTCCTTCCCACCTGATTACTGCTGGAGGATAGAACAAGATCTGGAAGGGAAGGGGTTTTTTGTGTGGAAAAGTCTCTGATGATTCTGATTTACCTCCTTGAGTTTAGATCTACATGTTTAGTTGGTGATTTCCTGAGCTTCTGCAAAGGTGAGAGCACATGCTCCAAAGAAAATCTCACCTCTGAAAGACTATCCCACTCCTGTAGTGGGAGGTGTTAACTAATTGGAGAGGTCCCCATTTACATATCAAACTTATTTGGGACTGCTGTCTGCCTCATAGTCAAAGGAATCCTGGGAACCAGGGATGGTACAGGAAGAGAGGAAGGAAGGTTAGCTCCAAGATTCTGACAGATGAAAACAAGTATTTTTCCAGGTTGGGAGCCAAAATCACAAATATCTCGTTGATATCTGGCTCTTTCCCTGTCTCTGAATTCTCTAATCTCTGCACAGATTTTTCTTTTTACTACAGAAGGACCTTAAATGATGAGATACAGCTGAGGATGAGAATTCAGAAAGGCTTTCTTCGCTTGTGAGGAAAGGGTGAGAAAGGGAGGAAAGTCTGAGAACTGTCTGTATTTCAGGATCCAGGACAACGAGTTAATGAGAAGTAAGAAGGTCATTCGGTATTGTCTCTTATAGCCTATCGCCAAAGGCTCCCATAGAAAGAACTGGGCTCTCAGGGCTTGTGAAGGAGGATTAGTTGGTGACTAACATCTCCAGATAATCAGTATATTTTAAACCTGGAGGAGCATGGCCAGAGACGGGGAAGAGCCAGACTTGGCCACTAAGAACCCCTGTTAGGAGTTTCAGCCCTGCAGGTAACTCCTTGTTGCAATGTCAGCACTACAGGACAAAGGTAGGGAAGACGAAAGCACAGAAGTCCCAGATTCCTGCTCTGAGATTCAGAGGAAGGACTCAGATATTAGAGGGAAGGCCTGGGGTGCTTGAAATCTCTGACCATTTCCTGGCTGCCCAGGGCCAACGAGAGCCTGGTTATAGGTTCAACTCAACAACCTTTTCCCCCATACATCCACACCACCTCCAGTGATCACAGAAAAATGACCTAATTACTCAGCCTCCTGCCTTAATATGGGACACATAGTGACTAAGTGTTCAGAATTGCCCATTTCTTTCCCTCCACTTTGCCTTGACCAAACATGAGTCAGGCTTCTTTCCTGCAGGTCCCCGGACTTTAGCTTGCCCCTGGACCCCAAATCTGAGCAAGAACTAAAATGTGAAAACATTCACCGTTGTTCACTTATCTTCCAAATTCTTGGACCACAGAGACCCATCTATTGTCCAACCATGAGGGTCATGGCAGTGAGTTGTTTCCCTCCCCCGTCTACTTGGCTTTCTTTATTGCTCCCCCTTTAATACAGAAAAAAAAAAAAAAGAGGCTGATTTCTGTTTAGTTTTGAGAGGATTGCGGGTTTTTGAGATCACAGCGTTTTCCCTGTTGCAATATTTTTTTTTTTTTCTAATGAAAGTCTCCCTACCTTATCTAAGTTCACATTTGTTTTTGTTTGACGTTAATGTGTAGCTGAGAGTGATCCCAGGTGAGTCTGAGCCCGCCTTGGTGGGGAATGAAGGCTTGGAGCATCAGTCATTCGTCTTTCTCTTAGGAAAGGCAAGAAAGCCTGAAATGCACAACTCTCCCTTGAACTTCAACTTTCTAAAGGGAAATCAATTTCTAAAGGAGGAGGTTCTAGTCTAGGGCTGTAGGGGCCTCTGGGCAAAGGAAGTGCTGGTTGAAAAACACGACTGTGATCACTTTGTGGCGAGGGGTCGGCTCGGGAACAGTTTGGGGAGGGGACAGAAGAGAGAGGCGTGGGATGGACGGGGGCAGAAGTGGGAGGTACCCGAGGAGTTACTGGAAACTGCACTTCTGTGGAGGAACCGGGGGGATGGGAAGCAGGGGGAGGGGGTCCTGTTGCCTCAGCGCCCCGAGGTCGTGGAGCGGCAGCAGCTGTGGCCGGAGCAGCAGCAGCGGCGGCAACAGCAACAGCGAGCGAGACGGAGTTAGGACCGCTCGGAGCGCCCAGGTCTCGAGGTAGTGTAAGGTTTGCTATCCTTCCACTTGCTGGCAGTTGCAGAAGATCTGCTTTTTAAGTGAAACGTACGTGCCACCCCTCCGAGGGCTGCGGCTTCCCGGGCTCGCGTCTTCGCCGCTCCCCGTTCCGGCCCTCGCGCTCACTCTGTAATTGGCACTGGCCCCTAAGTTTGCCGGGCGCTGGCTGCCCTCTCGGAGCCGGGTCCCGGCCGGGTGCCGCGGGCGGGGGCGGGGAGCCCGGGAGCCGCAATCCCGAAGCGTCGTGGGCCATGTATATTTCATCAAACGGACTTTGGGTGCGTCGCGTCTCGCAGCCATCAGCGCTATGTGCAGTGACATTTCTGACTTGAGTGGAGGAATGCGCGAAGGAAGCCCGGGAGAAATTGGTACTAGAGGATCTTCTTGGCGCCAATGCTAATTGTCCTGATTTATGCCCCTTCTGACTAAGCTCAACGTTTTCATCTGAAATAAAATGAAAGCGGTGCCGAGCGGCATAGAACCGCCTGGCCGCTGGTTCTGATCCCCAGGAACCAGAACATCGTCCTGCGGCTTGAAAAAAACAAAAAAGAAAAAAGAGAGAGAGAGAGAGAGAAAGAAATAGAAATAGAAAAAAGAAAAAATATCCCTCAGTAAAAGTTTAAGGCGAGAAGTGTCAGAGGCAGCGGCGCGAGGAGGCGCGGAGGAGAGCCGGCGAGCGGGGAACTGGGCTGGCACGACCTCCGAAGGCTGCGATCTCATTATTAATATCACTATATTTTTGGAGGGAGAGGCACCTTTCTCATCCTCTCTTCCTCTCCGCCCACCCTTACTCCCTCCCCCTCATCTACCTGTCAAAGTCACTGATCTTTTTGCATTTCGGAAGAGGACGTCAACGGGAAGGAATTCCCCCTCTGGGTGCCGGCTCCGAGAGGGGGCGACGTGCAGGAGGCTCCCCCCGGGGCCCAGGCGAAGGTAATTAAGCGGCGGGGAGTGGCGGGCCGGCGCGGGGTTCTCGGTCCTCGGGGTCCTCTCCTGCCAGCGGCCCGGCGCGATCGGGACTGCGGCGGTGGCGGCGGCGGCGGCTCGGGTCCTGACGCCCACCCCTCCCGCTCCGCCCGCTCCCGCGCCCGGGAGGAGGCTCCGCGGGAGCTGCCGCCGCCCGCCCGTGCACCGCCCGCGGGCTCCGCTGCTGCGGCCGCCGCCCGAGGCGGACCAGGCTGGCTGGGCAGGGCCGCCGCCCGGCGCCGTCGGCTCGGCTCCCGCCCGGCGCAAGGGCAAACGAGCCACACGGTAAGTGCCCGCGGCGCGCCTCTCCTTCTGCGACCCGCGCCTCTCGCCCGTGCCCCTCTCCCCGGGTTTCCCCACCCCCCGCCCCCCCCTGCTATCCATAGGCGGGAGGGAAAGCTCCGGGTGGGCGAGGAACTTTGTAAAGCGCCCCGAGGAGGCAGCGCGCGGCGCCCTGCGCGCACACACACCGGCACACGCTCACACCCACACGCGAGTCTTCCCGGGGGTGCGCCCCGGGCGGGTGATGCGTCGCCTGTTGTGTCCCGATCCCAGGCGCGGGGTCGGACCCTCCATCCGCGGACTGAGGAGGCGCCCCGCGCTCTCCCTCTCCCTCCCTCCCTCCCTCCCTCTCTCTCTCTCTCTCTCTCTCTCTCTCTCTCTGTCTCTCTCTCTCTCTCTGTCTCTCTCTCACACACCTGGCCACACACATCGCTCAGGAGGGTTATCATTATTTTTTCCTTCTTTCGCCAATCATATTTGTTGGGGAAAAAGCAAAACAAAACAACAACAAAATACACTTGCCCTGTTGCCGGCTCTGGGGATGTGGTGGCCACACCGAGACCTTTTGAAGTCCCTTCTTTTAATCTCCTTTATTGATGTGAGATTAAAGCATTACTATCCCTTGTTGTACAGCTGGGGAGAAAGGGAAATTGAAAGAGGGAGACTTGGGGTAGGGATGCTGTTTGGAATATTTTCTCAGATTCTTTACTGGCATCATATTAATCGGTTGATGGATTCGGCTAGGGACATTGAATTGCTCTCCCGTATGGATCTGGATATCTATATATAATACAAATAATACTGAATGTTATTGGGCCTAAAATAACCAATTAAGTGATTCATACAAGGAAAAACTTAGATATAAAAAGAAACTGCGCCCTCTACTGTTTATTTTAGTAACTTCACCCGGGGACTTTTTTTTTCCTTCCTTCAGAAATCCACTTAAAGTAGGCTGTCATCTTACAGGGCAAGGGAAGAAAATTCCTAGCGGGGATTTTAAAGCAACTTTATTTGGAAAAGTCGCATGTCGAGTTCCTATCATTGCATCAGGGGCAGATTTCCAGTGAGTAGAGGGTCCTCCTCTCTCCCCCATTCTTCTCTTCATACAGGGAATAATGGAGCCATTCCTTCTCATAACAAATTGTCAATCTTTGGAATGGAAAATTCTGAGTAAGATTCAGAACTCCACTAAACATATGGTGAATCTGGCAGTAGATTTGCTCTAGAAATAAGGCCCTATTTTATGACTGAAAATACTAAAAGTTTTTTTTTATCTTACAGAAATGAAAAAAAAATAACCAGAAAGATCTTACATTAAAATCATTTATTCAGATATGCTTAGTGGTTAAGCTTGTTGGAAAGTTTTCAAAAAATTTTTTTTTCAGAGGAGACTTTTCTGTTTTGTTTGTCCTTTAAGGAGCATCTCTAGCGAGGGAATTAGCAGCTCCGCATTTCATTAAGTATTTTGAACTGTGTCACTTTGAATGCCTTACCTGCCTCCCTTTCTCTTTGGCAAAGGAAGAGCAGCTCAGTAACTGTCCAAGATTCTTTTTGAAGATAAGCAACTTTCAGTTTTTCATTAAGATAAAATTTGGATCTCTGCATGTGGATCAACATGCAAGGAAAAACGTGCATCAAGTATTTCACATGTAATGTTGTTCCAGGGATATATTTTCTTTTCTGGATGCCATGAAATGAGATATATTTCACCACTGAAGACCACCATGAAGGCATTCAGGATTTTATATACTGGACTATTAATTTGGTGATGTTTCCTATTGTGGAATTTAAGAGGGATAATCTTAAAAATTTTTGCATGAAAACAGTTTATTTGAACATAAAGCTGTTTTCCTGTTAATATTTTTGGTTTGCCAGCTTTCACTGGGTGTGTGTGTTAAAATGATTCAGGTTAGCCTTTTCAGGAGGAAGCGAATGTATTTTGCAATTTCCTTTTGTATATTTTGCAAGTGGTGCAAATACCTGCCTTTGCTTTCGTTATTATTATGAAAAATATCTGGTAATTTGTTTAAAAAGTTAAACCGTTACACATTTACTTGATAGGTTTTCTAAGTGTCGTAAAAATTGGGAGAGTTTTAGTTACAAAAGCACCAAGTCACTTGGAAAAAAGAAAATTGGATTCAACTTTGAAAACCAATTATATGTTAACATTGAAATATATGTGCGTGAATTATATTGCATAATATAAGAGATTATAATAGTAAAGACTTAGGTTAGTATAAGATTTAGCATACTTTAAAAATTAATCCAAAGTTGTGTTTCAAAACTTCAGGTGGGTGTAAAGTTTCTCATATATATGTTTGAGACCTTAGATCTCTGAACTGCCCTGCATGAGAATTAAGTATTTGTTGTTCATGTGGTAATTAAACTCTAGATTTCTTTTAAGCTTCACTGATTCTGAAATCGTTTTGTGTATTATCCCATCCTCAATCATCCTGAAAAATATGTGCTATCTAATTTCTCCAATCAGTCTTCTCTCAGTGAAAATAGAGATCTTTCAAGGTGTGTTATTTGGGTTTATTAAGAATCTCATGATAGGCAGTTGCTCATAATACCCAATCAAGTGTGAGTAAGCTATGCCAATGATGTTGCAGTGCATGTTAAATTCCTTATATTTTGAGAGACAGTTAACAAAAGGACAGAAGCATATGTTTTCCATTAAGATGACTGGAAAATGCTTTCCTCAGAACAAATAAGTAAGTGCAAAGAGCATTGAATACATGTTAAAATATCTTATGTAATAAATTTTACTATGACTGCTGGAAGCTGTTAATTTTGGTAGTTTATAGGATTTGTATATCTCTCTCTTTTTATATTTTCACTCAGTGATCTATATAGTCAATTTTCCTTTAGTTCCTTCCCATTCAGAAACATGCATATTTATAAAATTCTTAATGTCTATGAGAAATGAGTCAATAGTTATCTATTTCAAGTACCCCTGCAAAGCTGAATATTTATGAAATAATAGCCTATTGCTACCATTCCCACCTGCTAGTGAGAGTATATACTAAAATGAATGCTGAAAACCAGCTAGATTAGGAGATTTACTGATAATGTCTTCCTCTCAGTTGATGAAACTGGCAATTGCTTTTGGAATGTAATTGCTTATAATATTAATCATTATTACTTCCATGTAATATTTTGGGAGGCTTTTTTTCTGATGAGAGAATGGGCCTGTGAAAATGGTTTCTGCAAAATTAATCCAAGGTGGAAGGGGATTAGCTGCAGAATGCTGGACAAGTACATGTTCTATGTGTGCAAAGCCATTTTACAGCCCCTCTTGGTCTGGATCAGTAACCTCTATCAACTTGAGGACCATGACATAATTTTATCTTTTTTGAAAATTCATACACCAGAGGTCTATGGGGTACTCACAACCTGTTAATAGGTGTTCTTATTAAAGAGGACTTCTCAGTACTTTAGATCCCAAGTAGAGGTGATAGCATTATTTGATTACAGTGAGTTCCCAAGGTTTGCAAAGTGAGGAGGTAGAACTGGAGCTGCCCAGAGCTCTACTGAATCTGCTCTCATTTAGGTGATATGGACACCTGAGACAAATTCAAAGGCCATATCACTTCACAATTAGTTCAGTTATGGGCCAGAAGGGATAGGTTTAGTATATTAAGTCCCCAAATACGTTATTCACTGTCCTTCTCATAATCGGTTTGCCTAGCTATTTGCTGTGATGACTTAGCTTTTAAGAAGCTATTGATAATTTTAACCTGTTTGAAAGCACAGCAGATAGACTCAGTGCCATTAAGTAGTTGAGGTTAAGGTGTAAATAATATTCTATTTTTACATCATTGTATTTTCTTTGAAAACTCCATAATTATACTTTAATAACAAATTCCTGATTTTCAGAGGCTGCTTTTCCATTGTGTGTCATGGACGTTCATAGATTTAATTTCTTACTAATTTGAAGTTAAGAGGATTTCCTTTGAAGTGTATGTGACACTGAAAAGTAAAAAGACCCTGAAATGCATGATACATAATGATAGTACAAATATAAAAATTAGAACGAAATCAAATAATTATGTTAAATAACAGCTTAGTGTCCCTCTGCTCCTGATCTGTAATATGCCGTGGTCAATATCTTTTTCTGTGTCAATGGGAGCTCATTAAATGTAAACTCTGCAGACTAACTGAGCCATGCCATATTAGTGCTTGCCAAAGCTTGACATTTTTAATACATTAATAATATGTCTGTAATGTAATGGAAAACTATTAATCACAACTGGTTGTGTGCCAGAAATTTAAGCTATAATTGGCTGCTTCTTGTCAAGAATGTCTGTTGCACAGTCCTGCAACTGCCTAATATTCAAATATCTTGCACTCCTCTGCATTTTTCCTTGTCAGTTCTCTAAATTCGATCAATGGTGTAGTCCATAATTCTGTGTAATGACCATCATTATAATTCTGGTATAATTTAATGAGAATTCGTTATATTGGGATTGCTATTGTGTCAGGAGGTAGCAAAGGGTTCACACACATTTCCTGAGTGTTCAAATTTTTCATGTACAAATGTATGGTCGCCCTTTGTTTTGTGGTTGCAGTAATGTGAAATGTGGTTGAGGAGGGCGTAACCGAGAATAAATGCATGAGGAGAATATCATTTATTGGTTAAAATAGATAGTGAAGACAAATCTCAGGAAGCATTCAAATATATATTTAAAATGGTGTTTTGAAAATTATGTTAAAAATAAACACACAATGCTCACTCCATTCAAACTCAAAACAGTCAGTTCCAGGTCTTCAAGATTATATCATTCTTGATAAATCAGTTGCTATGTATTTGAAACTAAGAATTAAAGGTAATAATTTCTGACCTAGTAGATTTTACACTGCTTCCATTGCAATGCCTACATCTCCCTGCCTCTTGGAAAGTATTTGTTTCCTCTTTTAAAATGTAGTAAACACAGTTGAAGAATCCATCTCAACAATGTAGATTTGTATCATTTTAACACCTTCTCAGATTATTAATTGTCAAATTGTTGGCTGTGTCTGAAAATATCCACTTAAAATTACTAACGAATCTGAAGAAAGCAGAAGGCTGTAGTAGCCACAACACATGCTTCTCTGATTTTTTTTCTTTTTAGCTTAAGATTTCAAAATGTGCTTTACACTGTATAGTCTTTAGGTTACAATGAAGAGGCTGATTCAAAGCTGTAGTTTATACATGTTTAGACAAACTACTAATTACTGCTTCATAGGAACTCAAATATTCAACACTTTTTCTAATAGAAAATATCACAAATTGCAGCTGTATGATAACATTTTATGAATTGAATATAATGAAAATTGCACTTGCATCCATAAAGCAATTATTATAAATTACTTTGCTATGGAAACACAATTCAGCCATCTGTTGGCATTTCATAGTCTCTGTGGCTTAGTTCATTTTAAGATGGTACATTATTTAAATATAATGAATTCCCTTTATAAGATTGTTTGAAGATAGTGAGCTTCCATATTTCAACTGTTTAATGTGAATTGAAGGGTCTATAATAGAATTTTCCAAAACCATAGGCTTTTTAAAAATCCTTTTCGCATTGCTTAAAAATCAATTAATTTTAGACTATAAATATGAATAATCTAATTAAGAAAATATACTTTTTAATGCCTGGTTTTCAAATGTTAGCTTTTGTTTAGATTTGGATAGTGATCTCTAAACAGAAAAGGGGCCAGTTAAACTCACCAATGACTTTTACCCATAGTTATGTAGAGTGCATTATCAGTTAACCAAAAGTACTTTTACACAGTAATTTTTATTTTCTCTTAGAATTAGTGCCATATTATTCTGCTTCGTGGCCTGTTAACTCACCCTCGACTATTTTTATATGTGCATTTTAAATTGTGCGTTTTACTACAGAGCTTTTAGTTTTAAAACAGCTTATAATATTCGCCTTTGGGACAAATTCCCTTCTGTTACAGAATGTAACGGCAAATGCAGATGTAATGGCTATAAAAAGATATAAAAATATAGAAAATTCTTATGAAAGGAAATTTTGCTCCTTTGGTTTTATTTTTGAGTATTTTATTCGGAGAGCCAAGTTATCTTTAGTACTAAATGCAGCTAAACAAAAGATGCTAAATTCTTCAAATATAATGAACAAATCAACAGGGACTGGCTCATGCCAACAAGGCTGATTTTGACTCCAGCAAACAAAAGCTAAGAGATGTACAAGGAATTTGGAGATTTTTAGGGTCTCTTTGCCAAGAGACAAAAGGGATATAAGTAGTTGTCATTTCTTTGTCACCGTTATAAAAGCGCTCATTTACCCCATTGTTCTCTTGGAAGATTTTCTAGCATTGCAGCATATGAGAAATGTTTAAATCTAGATGCTTGCTCTCAGTTTTGTCAAGAAGGAAATATAAATTTTGAAGTGAAAACCTGTAACTCACCTAGAACACACGTGTCTGTCTTTGTTATGGAAGAGTTAAATCCTTCATATCAAAATTCCCCCCTACGTGAATGATTTCCGCGGTTTGCTCATTCTAGCAAAGCAGCTGAGTAAAGGTTATCTGTATTACACCAATTTGCTTTACGTTGCATCAGACCTCCAAAATGTCAACATATTGTGCATTTCGTAATACACTGATTCTGGGACAATAACTCTTACTCTTATTGTTTCTAAAAGGGTGTTGGTGCCGGAAGAAAAGAATGATTGATGGGAAACAGACATCGGGCTATAGACACTCATCCTTTTGCTTCAGATACTGATATCTCAGCCTGCCTGAGCATCCCTTGTGAGCTGTGAACATTGAGGACCACTCAGGGTTATTGGATGTACAACAGGAGAGCCATCAGTTTGCTAAATTATTATCTGCAATTGGACATCATTTACCAAAACCAAACTAGACCTGAATCTAATAGATATGTTCTAGGACAAAGAAAGCTGCAAGTTGTTAACGCCTAACACGCAAGTATGTTAGGCTTCCACCAAAGTCCTCAATATACCTGAATACGCACAATATCTTAACTCTTCATATTTGGTTTTGGAATCTGCTTTGAGGTCCCATCCTCGTGTTTTTTTCTGTTGTTTTTGTTTTTGTTTTAAATATACAGACCTACCTACCCAGATACAGATATACATATATGTATATATATGTAAAATAGACAAAGATTGCAGATCATAAAGCAAGCTCTGCTTTGGTTTCCAAGAAGATTACAAAGAATTTAGAGATGTATTTGTCAAGATTCCTGTCGATTCATGCCCTTTGGGTTACAGTGTCCTCAGTGATGCAGCCCTACCCTTTGGTATGGGGACATTATGATGTGTGTAAGACTCAGATTTACACAGAAGAAGGGAAAGTTTGGGATTACATGGCCTGCCAGCCGGAATCCACAGACATGACAAAATATCTGAAAGTGAAACTCGATCCTCCGGATATTACCTGTGGAGACCCTCCTGAGACATTCTGTGCAATGGTGAGGTAACCCTTTTGCATAAAATATTTTATATAAATAGGGTCTAATCGCATATGCATACAAATGTGGTGAGTGTGAAGATAATTCATGCCATAAGTTGAATCTGTAGGTGGCAGATTTGGGTTAACAGGCTAGTTTCTTTCTCAGTGGAGGCTTATACTGCTTAGAATTATAATTTGCACAGTGTGATTGATGCCCTGGAAGGAACTTACTTTCTGCTTCCCTGAAAACCAATAGTTTTACTAAGGCAGGTACACTATAACACATATTATAAAAGAAAAAGTCCAGTTGAAGGTTAAATTTTAGATTGGAGGTTAGAAATATGATGAGGTCATATCTGTCATGTTAAGGATAAAATGCATTGGCAAACCAACTTTCAAAACACAAATGTTTCTTCACATATGTATATAAGGCCAGTCTTAAATTCCGTAGTTTAAGGAGAGACTAGATCTCATAATTATCTCCATCAGAAAGCTGCTATGATTTGGGAGTCCTTGGTTAGGAGACCAGCAAGAAAAAAAGGTACAGGAGCGAGAGACTAAAGCCTTGTGAGAAGTTTTTCCAGAAAAATCTTATTTGCCAACTCCCCTCATTTTCAAGGTCATAGTTTTCTATGTATATTTTAAAGATGACTTTTGGAACATAGAAAACTTATGTGCTAAAAAGTAAGGGCTCAGCATACATAAATTCAGATACTTTTCTTTTGATTGGCAAAGTTATAGAATTCATTGTTCTCATGGCTTATATAAGTCTTTTTTTCTGCATGGAAAGTTAAATACCATTTGAAAGGTAACATTGGGGTAACACACTGAATTTTTACAAAAGACATAGCTAACAATATTCCTGTAAGTATTAGTAAAGAGGCTGGTGATTCAAATGGTATACATTAATGTGCTAAAGAGTTCAGATGGTGAGTTCATTTGGTTTATGTTATTTTTTATTATAAGTGGTTTTTATTTGATACGAGAACTGTGATCCCATTTTGTCTCCACAAAACAGATAAAATTGTATGGCAGATTTTAATAGTGTTCTTACCTGACTATATTATCTTGAACCTGGCCTGGCATTTTCAGGATAGTGAAACTATTAATCAAAGCAGCATCTGTTCACAGTCCCCAGTGAGTTAAATTAGCATAAGATCATCTTAGACCTAGCACTATAAAAAAGGTTTTGTAACAGGAAACAATTTTGAGCAATAAAGAGTGTTTTCACCTAAAAGCTAAGGGCTTGCCATTTTTCAGAAGTGCCTTTGGGGACTGGTTTGAATTATAGTCTAAACCTGATTTTGTGGAGAGTGAGAAAAAATGCTTGGCTATTAGGTGTCACTGTAACTAAAGTGCCCTGAAAGAGTAAATATTTCAAAGAGAGGGCCCGTCTCTCTGGGAACAGGTATGTGCTTTGCAAAGCAGAGACTTCCAGAGAAGGAGTTTATTCAAACACATTAGCAAAACCATAATAAATCTGTAAAGGAGCAGAGACATTTGTGGTGGCTTTATGTGAGGTCTTTAATAATTTCTCATAAAAGGTCAAATATAAGATCTCATTACAAATCCTGATTGCTGTTTGGGTGAAAACTTGTGTCGTCTTCTGCTTCTTACAGCAGAGGATGAGTTCTGGACCAAGTCTTCATATTATTAAGAATACTCTAGCTCTGTATATTGTTTACATGACACCTGTAACAACATGTCTCTTTTGGAATTGTTTCATAGTTTACAGATCTAAGTAAAATAGTAAATTTTCTTTCTAAGGGTGCCATTTTCCCTCTCATAGGCCCTATATGATGTTTTCAAGGTGTGATTTGTGGGTGCAGCTTCCCTGATTTCAGTCTGAGGCCACAGAATGCTTGCTCAGCACTGCTCCTGCCTGTCATGTTGAAGGGTTTACTTGGTGTCTTCAGCATGCGTCTTTCTCCCATTATGAGTGCAAAGAGCATGTTACAGATCTTCCCATGCCTGCCTTTCAGAAGGACATGGTCTAGGGTATTTAAACAAGTCAATTCCTCTCAGTCCACTGGCTAAGTGATGTTAGAGACCAAATGGGAGAAAAGAATTAAAATAATATCCCTCAGCTTTCTCAAATGCGGTAATGTGTATGCTTTGCATGTTCACGTGAAACTCTGCAGAACAGTCTTTAAAAAGCTGCATCTTAGTGTGATGCAGATATTTGGAAGCCTTGGTGGATGTAAACTTGTCATTGGACGGAATGGTTTTCCAAGGGAGAATGTAAGATTTCTGAAACATTACCTATCAGTGCTTAACTGTATTCCTTAATATGCATATGATTGGCATAACAAATTTAGTAATCTATCTTTTAAATATACATCTTGGGACTATTTGTATGCCTATCATATACCATGTCAATGGTAATGGCCTAATATAGCAACACTTCCTCTCTGCAGCTTTAGATGCTTCATAAAACTCTTTAGTGTAAGGATTCCTGACACAAGGTTAGGAAACTGTTTCAGGATGCTGTCATATCAAACCTGTTTAGCTACTCCTTAGTCCAGGGTCTAATAGGGATCCATGAAGTCATTTGTGTTATGACGTACACGTTCTCCCTTCCTTGGCATTCACATGCATACCTGCTCCCTCGGGGTCGTTATGGCCTATTACATCAGGGGAGCTGCCACATCGGCACAGCCACTGCTTAGCCCCTATATGTAAATGTTCTCACAAGATAGTTTCAGTAACCACTTGTTCAGCTAGTTACACCCTTATTAGCCGTGGCTATAGCGGTTCTGAGCACTGAGGGAAAATGTGGTCAGGGAAATACCCATAATTCCCAGGACCGATTTCTTTAATATAAAGTTGAAGTTCATTGGCATTGCATTAAGAGTCCGTGTTGCTGCTTTTTTCATTGGCCTCATCATTATATGCCAGTGACTGTCCATGAATATTGTATTTGTTTTAATATAGAGGAAAATTTCAGGAAAAAAAAGGAGCATATGGATTCCATTTAACAATAGATCTCTGCCTATTAACCTGGATGCCATACTTAATTAATAGTCAATGTCAAGTACTTTAAAATTGTTCTGTATTAATCGTACCAGTATTTATAAACATTAGTTTTTCAGGAGAGCACTGCCATTTCTATTAATCATAATGAATAAGGAAGGGGAATGTGTATATATGTACATATATACATATATACATAAATTGTGTATATTGAAAACCATGCATTTTCTTTTTAATTTGATATATTCCTTTTGAGTTGATGATGGCTAAAGAAAATCTCTGTTTTCATCAATGGGGAAGAATCTGAAGGGAAGATGGGGGTTAACCCTTTTTTTAGGCTGGGATAACACATTTGAATAGATCCTATCTTTTCAGCCACACTGAAAGCTTCAGGTGGCAGAGCTTTATGGGGAAACACAGATCATCTAGTGACTACAGTTTGTTTCAATTTGCATAAAGAGCAGAGAGGATGATCTGAACCTATGTGTAAAGCTGAAGTGTCAACACAAAGCTATGACTTGTTCTTTGTGTTTAGACAAACTTAGCTGTCATATCTTCCCTCACACCCCAGTGGCTTAAAAATGGCAAAATTATCTGCAATTATCTCTAGCCTGCAGCTAATTTTCAGGATAAGTTAAACAGACGCTTTGAAAAGAAGCCTACAGACGGAAGAACTCATGTGCGTTTGTACAATTTATGGTGCAGAAGTGCTGATGACTGTGGAAATGGAAGCCCCTGAGTGCTGCTATGGATTTCAGAGCCAATCAAAACTAAATTAGGAAACAAAGATTATTAAAAAGTCTTCTGTGCATGTAATTTTGGCATAATATTATAAGGTGGACATTAAATGTTTCCCTTGGAGATGCTCAGCATCATTAATGCAGCATGCCTTTAATTACAAGTAGACTCATATTACTAAAAAATTGGAGAAAATAAAATACTCTGAGGTATAGTTAGCAATAACCTCATTATGTTTACTGAAATAATTAAGAGAAAGGCATAATTTTTTTAAATAAAATGTCAGAATTGGAAACGAAAATGGATTTTCCTTGGGAAATTTACTAATGTGTGCCTGTGCTCTCGATAGGCATTTATTCAAGTACCTTAACAGATCTATTAATGATCATTCCATATTGTGCTATTTCTAGATAGACTTCTGTTATGAAAAAAAACCTTTAATTATTGTAAGCACTGTGGATAGAGCATGTTTCATTATGTTCAAATGGGATTTACAGAAGTGTTAGAAAGCCTTTGTGTTTTGTGGTTTTAAAGGAACCCTGAGAAATGAGTGACTAGTAACTCGTAGTCTCAGGGCTATCTATAACTTCGAGTTCTGACTTACCTTTGGCTCAGGTTACCATCTGGTGGCTATCAGGTGGCCCTTGAGAAATTATTTGATAAACTCAATTACATTTTTGAGGACATGTAATTAATATCAATTTTCCAAAAACTGGAAATGACATTAACTTATATAATAATCAAATAATCTTAAAAATGCAGTTTGTTCACATGAAACATAATTCAATAAATGAATGATTTTTAATAACAGTGACATCTTTCATTTGAACTGATTTATCCCTTAATTATGCCAAATGGAATTTTTTAAAACCTTCAGTTCTTTATTAACACTTCATTGTTATTAGTTCATTATTTAGACATTTCTTAAAAAAGTTTAACTCATGTTTGGAATGAATTAAGTTCCAAGGAAATCAGTCTTTCTGACACATCACTATATCAAGTATTTCCTTTTTGAGGAGCCTACAGTAGCTCCTTATTATCTACTGCATCAAGCCTAACGTACTCTAGCTATTTTTGAATTTGGGTGCATACAGCTTATTGCCCGCTACATCTCATCAGGACTCTATAACCTCTCCAGGGGATTATGGCTGGCAATCTGATGGGAAGGGGACAACTGGATTTGGCTTGAAGGTGCATGGCTTGTTGGGAAGGTCTCAGGAGGGAATTGATAAAGATTATGGCAAAGGTCACAAACCTAAAACCACCTTGTCATTTATTGCCCCAGATAGTGTGCCTAAGTGCTCTTGGTTGAGCTAATGCCTCACGAACTTTACTGCAAATTATTTTGTGCAGAGTGAAGTGAACAGAGCATTCGGCACATGCAAAACCTAGTGGAGGTGATCATAACCAAAGTCAAATAATACATGGTCATGGAGGCCAAAGGAAGTTGAGTTCCCAGCAAAATTCACACAAAGTAGTGTGTATTCAGAGGGTAGAAGAACAGAGAAATAAGACCAGCGCTCAGAATTTAAAGGTGAAATATTGTTTTGCAACATGTCAAAGGGCCACCTGGAAAATACTACCTGGTAGCCAAATGCCTAATATTAAAGTGTCAGAAAAGGAGAGGAAAAAAGGCTGGGTTGGCCGAGTGTGGTGGCTCATGCCTGTGATCCCAGCACCTTGAGGGGCTGAAGTGGGTGGATGTCTTGAGCCTAGGAATTAAAGACCAGCCTGAGCAACATAAGGAAACCCTGCCTCTACAAAAAACATAGAAATTAGCCAGTCATGGAGACAAGCACCTGTAGTCCCAGCTACTTGGGAGGCTGCGGTGGGAGGATCTCTTGAGCCCAGGAGGTCAAGGCTGCAGTGAACCAAGATCACACCACTGCACAACAGCTTAGCCAACAGAGCAAGACACTGTCTCAAAAAAAAAAAAATACTGGGTGGAGTAGATGGTGGCAGTTTTTTAATGACTGATATATATCAGGTTCTTTATCATTTTATTTCTCTTCCATCCTGGGTGTATCTGCCAGATATAAGAAATCTACCATTAACCAGGCCACCAGGCAGTCATGTATATATATATAAGAACACATACACACATATGTAATTTTAATATATATATATATAAATTTTTATATATATAAATTTTTAATATATATATAAATTTTAATATATATAAATTATATATATATATAATTTATATATATATAATTTTAATATATACATATAAATTTTAACACACACACACACACACACACACACACACACACACACACATATATATATATATATAAATTTAAGAGATATCAGAGTATGTTGAGTAAAACAAGGCTTATCTACCTGGAACTTCCATTTCACATTCAGATTAGGGGAAACATTTAACCTAATGCAAAGATGCAAGATTTTTAAAGGTGAAACATGAGACCTCAAAATAATGACTGCTTTGTGGTGGAATTCTTTGTTACCTCCTTCAGTCCCCCAGGAGATAACCTTGTCTGCTCTTAATCTAGAGGATCATTGCTTGCAAAGTGTGAAAAGCATTGTCCTAAAACACCCGTCTCTCTGTACTGTTTGAAGTCTCATGGGTATATTCTCCACAATTTTGGAAGGCTTGCTCTTCTTTTCTTTGATTTTTGTTTTGTTTTGTTTTGTGTTTAACATGGGCTTTGGGCTGGTCTCTTGATCCTCTGATTTTGAGGACTAGCTTTATCACCAAGAAGTCCCTCACCTCATGTTACCTCCTGTCTCTACAAGGACAAACAAAAGACATGACTTTTGTTTGGCATAGTCCATGCTCTTCCCTGCTTACACTGATGCCACCCATCTTTCAATGTCTAGCTCAAGTTAATTTTTCTGTACATCTCTTGCCAATTTCGGGTTGTATCACCCTTTTGACTTTTTAACTCCTGTTAAATCTCTCTCTCTCTACACACACATACACACACACATACATACATACATACATACATATATATATATACAGGCCAGGAGGTCAAGGCTACAGTGAGCCAAGATCACACCATAGCACAACGGCCTAGGCAACAGAGCAAGACCCTGTCTCAAACAACAAAAAGACTAGGTGTCTTTTTACAAGATATATATATATATGTATATATATATATATATATATATAGGGAGAGAGAGAGAGAGAGACCATGTTATTGGATGGTTATTAGACAAGGAATTAGATCCTCATCAATACTGCACATTATATTCTTACATTTTCTTCTACTATGAGGCCTTAGCAAATAAATGAGGTTATGGAGTTTAATAAAAAGAATAAGTTATGTACATCTCTGTATCTAATTAGACATACAGAGTAGCCACCACTGCCTGTGTACTCGACTGTACTCCACCATTCAGCACATTAGAACTTACTGATTTGTACACCCATATACACATTTGTTTCGTATGTTTACTGTACTCTGACTCTTTAAGTGGGTCACTACTCTTTAAGTGGGATGATAGGTGAGCGAGCTAATCATTAACAAAATGCATGGTAGAAATTCACCAAAGACTGTATATTATGTCGTTTTTTTATTCCTCATAGCATTTACTAACTCCTAGGCAGGAAATAAATGATAACATTGTTCTAGCTAATTAATTAATTTGAATATGATAAAGTCATGGACCACATAATGATGTTTTGGTAAATGAGGAACCGTTTATACTACAGTGGTCTCATGAGATTAAAATGCTGTATTTTTACTGTAACTTTTTCTATGTTTAGTTAGATTTAGATTCATAAATACTTAACACTGTGGCACAGTTGCCTACAGTATTCAGTATAGTGACGTGCCATACAGGCTTGTAGCCTAGGAGCAATAGGCTACAGCAGATAGCCTAGGTGTGTGTAGTGGGCTATACCATCAAGATGCGTGTCAGTATACTCTGTGATGCTCACACAACAAGATCGCCTAATGACACATTTCTCAAAATGTATCCCTGTTGTAAAGTGACACATGACTGTATTTGGTTACCGTAATGTTATAAATCTAATGTTTTCCCCTGCAACTTAAGAGAAAAATAACAAAATTTAGCTACTGTACCTGGGCAGCTTATGATGCTTTCAAAAGAGAAATGGTAGAGGCAAAATCTACCCTGAACTCAGATACAGAAATCTCTCTTTCTCTAGACTATCTATGAGGAATATTTTCTATTTCTAATTAAATATGGGAGGGTAGATATGTGAGAAAAGAAGAATCTGTTTAGATAAAGAAGACTATCCTGGTGCATGTTTAACACAGCATTATAACCAATGGGAAAAAACAATGAAAATAACAGCCAGATATCAAGGTGGAAAGGCAATTAAATGAAATATTGTATAGCCACATAATAGAATATGTATAGCTATTAAAGTAATATTTCTGAAGAATAGATAATGACAAAAGTAAATATGGAAAACATAGTAGTACATTTTTTAAAAGAATGATATGGCAAAATAATTTCCATGTTGTGTATGTTTTTAGGATGGTGAGCTCATTGTATTATATTTCACTGAGGCTAAAAAGGTAGGGCTACATTCCTGTGTGGTCAGGGATGGAACTGCCCTTGAATGTACACTCCATGTCAGTCAGGATACTCGGGCAGGTCCCTCTCTCTGGTCATTGCTCCCTTCTGTCTGTGCTTCTGGAGGTAGAAGGAAAATAGCTTTGACCACACGGTGTTAAGTGAAGTCAGGAGATCTCTTTGGAAGCAATAAGCTGAAGATGAGTAAATTACACCTTGTAAACTATACCTGTGGCTTTAAAATTTGCTTTAAATCGATCCACAGTGAGAAATAGATTTTATGTCGGAACACAGTAAACACACACTTATCCCCATACACAGCCAAAACGAAAGCTTCACAAAACAGAGCTTGCACTTCCTACGCATTATGGCCTCTGGCATTTTTTTCTTCCATTGTATTCTTTTCTCTTATTTAACAACGAATTGAAAATTATATACTGATTGTGATCCACAAACTATATGCGGCATTGTTTTTGAAACTTGAATAAGTAGAAAAATACTGTACCAAACATTACATAATTTCCTTCTTTAAATTCAACGTGAAGTTTTAAGATAAACTGTTGTATAGTATTCTGCCATATGAATATTTCTTCAGCCAGCCTTCTGTTCCTGAGCATTTAGGTTTTTTGGATTTTACACTTTAAGGCTCTTGATTGGTGTTGTCAAATTGTCCACCGGAAAGATAGTTAATTTATATTTCTACCAGCATGTTATGAAAATATGCTAGTCATTAGATCCTCATCAATACTACACATTATGTTCTTACATTTTCTTCTGCTATAAGGCCTTAGCAAATAAATGAAGATATGGAGTTTAACCAAAAGAATAATGACAAAATTATCTTATTTCCATTATCTGTTTTCCTAAGGTTATAATTTTTTTAATTTGAGATTGATATAGGGACATATTTAAAGGTAAAAATGGCATTTCATTTTTTAACGATGCATTTATTGAGAGGGTTGATTTTTAATATGTTTCTTAGCTATTTAAATTTCTTTATTTTTTTATTATTATACTTTAAGTCCTGGGATACATGTGCAGAATGCGCAGGTTTGTTACATAGGTATACACATGCCATGGTGGTTTGCTGCACCCATCAATCTGTCGTCTACATTAGGTACTTCTCCTAATGCTATCCGTTCCCTAGCTCCCCACCCCCCAAAAGGCCCCACTGTGTGATGTTCCCCTCCCTGTGTCCATGTGTTCTCATTATTTAACACCCCCTTATGAGTGAGAACATGTGGTATTTGGTTTTCTGTTCCTGTTAGTTTGCTGAGGATGATAGTTTGCAGCTTCATCCATGTCCCTTCAAAGGACATGAACTCATCCTTTTTTATGGCTGTATAGTATTCCATGGCGTATATGTGCCACACTTTCTTTATCCAGTCTGTCACTGATGGGCATTTGAGTTGGTTCCAGGTCTTTGCTATTGTGAACAGTGCTGCAATAAACACAGGTGTGCACGTATCTCATGTGGCCAACAAACATGAAAAAAAGCTCATCATCACCGGTCATTAGAGAAATGCAAATCAATACCACAATGAGAAACCATCTCATGCCAGTTCAAATGACAATCACTAAAAAGTCAGGAAACAACAGATGCAGGAGAGGATGCAGAGAAATAGGAAGGTGTAAATTAATTCAACCATTGTGGAAGACAGTGTGGCAATTCCTCAAGGATCTAGAACCAGGTCTACTATTTGATCCAGCAATCTTATTACTGGGTATACACACAAAGGATTATAAATCATTCTATAAATTTCTTTATTTCTAACTGTAAGAATTTTAACTCCTTTGTACTTTTTGCCTTTCCTTTTTTTATTTAAATATTTAATTTAAACAAATGCTTATTTATATATATGTAATATTTGGGCCTTTTACAAAAACTCAATTTTCTGTCAATGTAATCAGTTCAAAATATGAATGTCCTTTTTACCATAAGAACAGATATCATTTCAGAGACTTTTCCACACTCTTCATTTTGTGGAAATGTTATGTGTTTCTGCACTGGATTTTGGTGACAGAGACATAATCTTGGGACTAGGAAAGATTCATCTGAGTGCCTCCTTCTGTCTTTTGTTCCTATTATAAGAATGTAGCAAAGTTGTCATTTACTCTTAAGCATGTGTCCTTTCCACTTAGAATCAGTCCCTTTGGAAAAAGTCGAATCCTGAAACATATTCCTTATACAAAACTGCTGGTATAAAATCTGCTTTGGTTTTAATTCACCAGATCAATAGGCAGGCTGGTTTTTTGTGTACCATTTAAAAATTTCAAGAGTTTCTTTTCTTACAAAGGGGAAAATGATGAAATTTGTTTTATAAGCATAATATTGGAAAGAACTTACTGAGATCAGCAGGTTGTAAATTTTCTCTCATCTTGCTAGGAATAGACAGATGCATATAGTATCTATTCCATGAAAATTAAAGATGTGAGCTGAGGAAGAAACCAGAATTGGTGTTCACTCTTTGACCTACTTTGAAGCTGACTTCTAAAATATTAAATGAAGAATTGAACTAAGTGTTGCTCCAGTGCAAAGAAATAGTCCTTTTGTTTCAGAAGGCTGATGTCCATCGAGAAGTCCAGCTGCTGACGTGATCGTGAGATCATGTCTACACAATAATTTTTCACCATCACAGGTAATGTTGTATTGCTTTCCTGTTGCTCCCTTTCCTTCTTGGAAATGATAAAATGAAGAAATCAAATGTACTTCCAAACAATTTCTAAGCATGGTCTGGAAACTAATCTTGTGTCTCAGCAGTGTTGTCCTGGTTCCTCTATAGTGATTTGTATGAAGGAAGAAATTATAAACTGGTAGAAAAGATTAGACAAGTGTAAGGAATATGAAGCCTGCTGAAAAGTTAAAAGACTGTTCTAGAAAATGAATTCTATATTTCAAAGAAAGATATTTTAGTGTGTGCCTAGATGCCAGAAGACATGAATGTGGGATGTGTAAAACTATAAATTGTCTGCCAGATATGGAGAGCTGAGACTTGTAGGTCATATGAAGGTTATATCAAAGGACCTCAATCTTTTTGAAAATGACATTCAAAATTTTTGGATTCCTTTATGGGTCAGAGTAGACAGGGGTCATTCCTATTGCGGACCATCTGCATGCTCTCTCAAGAGAGAAGAGGATCCAATGTGTGTGGTCTGCATAAGTTACAGAAGAGGATGTGTGCATGACATAGAGAAAATGAGTTGGTGGCCCATGTGCTAATCTGAGGTTGGTTGTTGATGCCTGGACCACTCAATATGGGTTATTTCAAAGTTGAGAAAGACTAATCTTATATGAGGTGTTAGGGAGCATACTCATCAATGTGCCTACTATCTGGCTCAGAGTTATGTTCTATTTAGCCATCATGGGAGACAGTGCTTTTATAGTGCTGAGCAGGGTGTGATGTATGTAGGAGTAGTTACATGCTTGTTGAACTGAATTTGTGTTATCGTTTTACAAATAATATTTGTAGCTGATATTTATGAAGAACTTACACGGTGTTATGCATTATACTGAAAATTTGGACTGCGTTGGGTCTTATAATCCTCAGTCCTGTCTTATCCTTACTCAGCAGAGTAATTGAAGCATGAGGTTAAATAATTATTCTAAGTAAGTGGTGCAAACAGGATATAAACCCAGACACTCTGATACCTACATTCCACTCTTAAACTATTCTATTTCCCCCTAATTTTATGTGTAGCATGTAGAATAAAACCATGGTGAAAATCTTTTTTTAAAAATCACATTTATGATTTGGGCTATGAGCTACAATACTATGATTTTGTTATTTAAAAAGTTTTTTATTCTAAATACCCTCAGAAAATTGAATTCTGTAAATAGAGTGTATAGAAGATCGAAAATACATATTACCTGATAAGTGTCTTCATTCAGGGATAAGAGAACTGATCAACAGCGTTTGTTTCCATTCTTGCTTTCTTTTCCATTAATGTGTTCATATAAATGGAAATAAGCTGTTAGAAATCATAGAGAGCAGAGTACATATTGTATTCATCATGTAAAAAGCAGAATAATAAGTCAGCAACTGTTGGCTAGTTAACAAAATCATATCCTTGTGGGTGAGGTGTTGAGAAAAGTAGTTAGTGTGATGCTTTTGTTTTGTTTTCGGTTTTTTACAGTATCAATAACAACTGTTATCATATAGCCAACTGCCTACATGCTGTCTCTACTTGGGTGTCTAGTAGGCAGTTTAAACTTAACATGTTTATTATAGAACTCTTGATTCCTTCTTCCTAAATCTATTCTGCCTCTAGTATTTCCCATATCTGTAAATGGCAACTTACATTCATCTAGCTGCTGAAGAAGAAAAAATCTAAGACTCCTCCTTAACTCCTTTATATCTCTCACAACACGTATCAGCAAGTGCTGTTAGCAAAATCGTCAAGATACATTGCAAATCCAACCACTTTTCACCTTCTCCACTGCTAACAGCCACGGTTCAACCAGCTTTGTCTCTAGGCTAGACTCCTGCAGTGTCTCCTAATTGATCTCCCTGCTCCCCACTTTTATCCTACTATCAAAATCATTTATATAATATATAATATAAACTATTATAAAACAGAGACATTGTTTATAAAATGATAATATATATGTGTGTATAATTTTTAAAATTTCAGCCAGTCTGGCCCTTTCCTCGTTCGATTTCTCTCGTAACTTTTAGTTCATTCAACATCATATCCCAACCCTTACTACTGCCTGCAAATTTCTATCTGATCTGGCGCCTGCGTGGCTCTCTGACCTCGCCTCTCATTGCTCCCGTCTTGCTCAGTCCTCTCTAGCTGCACCCTCTTGCTGTTCCTTCTAACAGTTTATTCCTGCTTCTTTGCTTGGATTTGCATTCTCAATATCTTCCTATAGTTTTTTTTTCCTACCTTTTATTCAGGTCTCCACTTCGAAAACCTTCTCGAAGGGGCCTACCTGCCCACCCTACTGAAATGCATCTTCTGAATTTTTTATCGGGATGTTAGTAAAAATATTTACAAACTGAGATAGCACAAACACTGACCAATCAGAAGAGATGTCAGTGGTTTTATTCCTTACAGGCCAACTTCTGACCATCAGACTATAACTCATATCTAATAGGCTATATATTTGCTCATTTATTTATATGTCTGTTCCCCTCTGGAATATAAGCTCCAAAGGGTAGGAACTGTGTCTTGTAGTGCCCATAATAGAGCTCCGTAAACATTTGTTAAATGAATGAATGAACCATTAAACAGAAACATATTAGTTTGATCATAACATTCATATCAAAGATTATTGCTCTGATAGACACAGGGTCTTAAACATATTGGCTGTGCTGGAGGCCCTTCATCTTTTAAAGGTCCTTGACATTGAGAAAATTGTAAAACTTTTAGGTTTCAATTAAAAAATATTTCAAGGTACATAAACAGTATGATAAAGACATGTGCAACCACTACTTATAGGCCGGGCTCTCATGCCTATAATCTCAGCACTTTGGGAGACCAAGGCAGGAGGATCACTTGAGGTCAGAAGTTTGAGACCAGCCTGGCCAACATGGCAAAACCCCATCTCTACTAAAAATACAAAAATGAACCAGGTGTAATAGTGTGCACTTATAATTCCAGCCACTCGGGAGGCTGAGGTACAAGAATTACTTGAATCCAGGAGGCAGTGGTTGCAGTGGGTTGGGATTGTGCCACTGCACTCCAGCCTGAGTGACAGAGTGAACTGTCCCAAAAAA
>NW_016107608.1:1879543-1931823 GCF_001604975.1 Cebus imitator
AAAAAAAAAAAAAAAAGACATCACTGACAGAGTTGAGATAATCTTTGTCCCTATTTCTCTAAGAAGAAATCAGTATCTTGAATTGGTGCATTTCCTTCTGGTCCATGTTTTTATGCTTTTACACCTGGCTTATGTGTTTAAAAATAGTATATAGTTTTGATTTTGGAATTTTTTAATGTCTCCATGCTGGGAAAAAAAACTATTCTGTAACTTGCTTTGTCATTCAACATTATATTGGTAAATTACCCATTTGATTTATATGATCATGTTCATGTTAATACTATATGTATGCATATATGTATATTTCATTGTATAAATACATAACTCATTAATGGAAATTTAGGAAGTTTCTTTTTTATTTTTACTTTTTGCAAGTACAAGCCACTCTACAAGAAAGATCCTTGTACCAAACTCTTGGTGTATATGAGCAAGTTTTACTTTGTTTTTCCCAAGGCATGCACCCCAAAGCCAATGTGTTGGGCCGTAGAGTATGAACATTTTCGTCAAATGTGGTGGCACTACTTTGAATTACTACCAGCAGATTATAAGTATTCTCCTTAATAAGTTTTGTTTTGTCTTGTTTATTGATATGCTTCCTCTTGTTATATAATTAACATATTAAGAAATCATGTTTCTCTTATTTCCTTAGTTGTCAGGAATAGACTTTATGATCTAGGTAACCACAGTTAACTTAGGATTTTTGATAAAACTCCATGTATTATGGCTCTTAATCTCTCATTTTTGTTTTAATTATTTAATAGTAAATCATTGGAAGTTGTATAAGCATCACCACTAAATATTTAGAATGGCAAGTCAACATAAAGAACCATGAAATTTGGAGAAATAAACATTGAGCTAAACCATGAGCAAATGCCTAGAACTTTACACAAGGGCAACACATTTTAAGAGTGGCACCTTACATCTGGCCACCCAAATTGAAAGATCTACTCTGACCTATACACTTTATATAAAAGCCCCTCTTTAAAAATTGTTTTTAATACTTAGCCATATATAATTGTTTCCCAAATTTACTGTCTTCATTACAGTGCTAGACTCTAACGATAGCCTTATAGTACTTTTAAACTGGAAGTCTTTTTGCTTACTTTGCAAGATGATATATAAATATTGTATCATCCATCACCGGAATAACTTGTCTCCTAGATGAAAACCTGAGAGTGATGTGTAACTGTAATAAATTTGGACAGCGAGGGAAGTGTTCTATTTCCAATTAAAACCACAGCCAGGAAATTTTCATTAAGACTGACAATGGAGGTAGATCAGTACACATTTTGTACACCTTCTTGTTTGTTGAGGGGGATTTGGGGCCCTTTTTTAAATTTTAAAATTTTTATTTTTGAGATGGAGTCTAGCTTGTTGCCCAGGCTGGAGTGCAGTGGCGCAACCTTGGATCATTGCAACCTCTACCTCCCAGGTTCAAGCAATTCTCCTGACTCAGCCTCCTGAGTAGCTGGGCTTACAGGTGCTCGCCACCACGCCCAGCTAATTTAGGTTTCACTGTGTTGGCCAGGCTGGTCTTGAAGTCCTGACCTTGTGATCTGCTGGCCTCAGCCTCCCAAAGTGCTGGGATTATAAGCATGAGCCACCGCTCCTGGCTGGGCTCTTTTAAGAATAGCAATGATAAGTCTTTACGTTTCTTTATGACCTCATAAGAAAGAGACAATTGTCTCTTCATGAAAGGAAGCTTTTGGGATCAGGAGCTGTCTGGGTTTTTAGACATTTAGAGTCAGGTGTTCTGAAGTGCCATGTCTAACATGGGGAAGTGCATGCCTTTATGGATATTTTATTAGAATTTAAAGAGGTCTGAAGGTTCAAGTTGCACCTCAGTCAAGTTATTTTACTTCTTCTGAAAAATAATAAGATGATGTACATAGCACAGTGCCTGACATATAGGGAGGGCTCAATAAATATTATCTTTATCACTGTCATTATCATTTATGTTGCTAAAAGATACAAGTCCTTCTGATTCTTATTTTCGGCTTTGAAGGAATCTTCTGAAGGTTTTCCTATTACTTTCTTTCTGTTTCTGAGAAGCGTCTGGCTTTCCTGGACGTTACAAATGGCAGCTAGTAGCTGCCTCCATGTGAGGTTCAGGCTCCACGTAAGCCTTTAAAATCAAAATAATTTCACGACTGTGATTTTAAATTAAATGAAATATGTTCCAAATAACACAGAATTAAAATAATCACTCATGGATACAATGACATTTGCACTGAGATTATATTGGCTCAGTGTTTTAACAACAGCATTAAAAATGTCTACGAACAATGTAATAACTATTTCTGAAAACAAAGAAAGCTAACAAAATAAATAACTGTGCAAATAAAGCTCCTTTTATTAATGACATATTGGGATAGGCTCAATATGTTAGCTCTCATAAAGGCATAGGAAGTGAGAGAAATTCCTTCTGCATGGGAAATGGAACTGCTAAGGTTCTAAATCAATTACTTTGGCTGCCATATCTTCTGTGTTATCTCCTTCCTCAAAAGCATGCAATGCATTTCCACCACACTGCTAATCAACAAAACAAAACATTATTAAGTGAAACTTTAGCTCCATAATTTCTACTTACTCCAACTGCCTTTTTTACCTCACAGTGTGTTCCATTAGAGACACCAACAAGTTGCATTATCAAGGTGACTGTGAATTAGAAAGAGGTGCAATTTCCTTCCAAGACATGTAGCTTCGTACTGTGGCTTAAGGCGGGCAGAGCAGGCTGGATCTCATCCCCCACCTCTAGCCTGGTTGGACTTCCTTGTGCTGGTCATAAGCACTATGCAGGCCTCACAATTATAACTTGATCTTATGCAGGACTCATACTGCATTCTGGAGTGAGCATCATAAGGGGTGAAAAAGCTGTTGTAATCTATACAGAAACTTTATATAACATTGAGTGATAAAAGTAACAAGCATTGGTAATTTAACTTACTGAGCACCTATTATGTGCAAGGTACTAAGCTAGAGGTACAAAAGTGTACAAAACGGATTTATTTCTTAAACTCTTGGAGCTCATGGCAAAGGCAGGGAGAAATACTTAACTAAGTACACCAATAATTACTACTATGATAAACACTTTAAAGAAGAAATTTAAGTTCCTATGAAAGTATGTAATGCTTGTGGTGTTAGGAAAGTGAAGGCCATTGTTCTTAAGGGAAACCTGAACCTTGTCAAATGCGAGATTTCTGCAGTGATGGTTTTGGTTTTACATCTGCATTCTTACTTTATTATTAAAATTCCTGCATTAAAGTAGCTTTGCTGTCACAAGATGAAGAATTCCTAACTCCTTTTTGTCACTGAAACTATGTTTTTAAGTTAATTTAATTGCAAGTTTTCTTAGCAATGCAACTGCCCTGTTGTAGCAGGTAATTCTCCTTAACAATGCGCTTACCATTTCATTTTGTAATTATTATTTACTAGTTTGCTCCCCACATCAGATTGTAAGCTCCTTGAGGACAGAAATGAAGCTGTGTCTACTATTGTATCCCTGGCAATTAAGCATAGTGCCTGATACATAGTGAGCTCTTAATGTCTAACCATGGAATGAAGAATCCTTCTACCTGTCTGCTTTTTCTAAATTTCTGCTCTCCGCTTTCATGCTTTCATTTTAATTATTGTCCCTCAATAATCTTTTCTGCCATGTTTTTCTGATTTCCACTGACTTTGCCGTCATTTATGATATCGGAGTAACCTCATGAAGAACCTGGCAGAAGGTGATACTTGGGATGTTTTGCAGGAGTATTTAGTGGTTTCTCTCCATTGTGAATTTACTAAGTGGTGTTCCCCAAGCGTCCTCTAAACAGTTAGTTCAATTCTGCATGTGCTTATGAAATTCCTTGCTCTGTAGAGCCCTGTGCTGGGCATAATGGGAGATAACAGTGACAGACTAGCCTCTGTCTTCAAGAAGCTTTATAAAGTAAATAATTATTTACAAAGATGAAACAAATATTATGGCAGCACTGCATATAAAGAGCAATGGGAACACAGAAAGAAGCAATTCATTGCAAACTCAGAGGGATCAATGATAACTTCATAAAAGCAGAAGGCCTTCGAGTTAAGCTTTAAGAAAAAAGTAGACTAAGATGGAAGAAGAAATAGAAGGACATTCTAGCTTAAGGAAATTGCGAAGTCTTGTCTTTTGCTTCTCTTTTAAAATAAGCTTCCTTGGAAGATTTATCTCAACAGTAACAAATGTTGCAATTGTTCTATCCCTGAATTAATCTAAATCCTGCTCAGCTCTCCTCACGTTTTCCAATACATAATATAGTATCAGCATTTCTTATATTTGGCTTCTTCTCTCTATAATCTATCAGTCTTTAAATGCAATAATGTATTTATTTGCACAGTTATTTGTTTGCACAGTTATTTGCACAGTTATTTGCACAATCTTTAAATGCAATAATGAAGGTACTTTATAAAGTGAAAAGTACTAGATAAAATGAAAGGAAAATGGTATACTTTTGTATCCATTTTCTTCCTGTTTTATCCAGTACTTTGCATTTTATTATGGTAATTTGGATTACCGTAATTCTTATTTTGTATTTACTTGCAAGCTCAGTGATCATAAATCATAAGCACTTAACAGAAAATATAAAGCTCCAATTCAAAATATAGTTACAAATGCCTAATCAAGTAATTTTGGACAAGTTACTTACTTAAACTTCCTGGCTTTCAGGACTTCTTTTACGTGTATGTGTGTGTGTGTGTGTGTGTGTGTGTGTGAAGATTGAAGCAATTAACTGTGACCAAAAATACAAAAACAAGTCACTCTTAATAACATACCAGACCCTTGGATTGACCCAGGCCTTTGCCTATCAAAAATTTTTCTAGGGATATGAGACTTACATAATTGAGATATACAATAATACATAACAATAGAAGGGTAAATATCAAAGCTGATGTTGCTGTCATTAAGTACCATGAGTTGAAGTGTTCTTATTTAGAGATGGACATAGTCAGAAGGATCACAATGACATAGAATTCAGATACGAGCAACTTATCCTGCTCTAGGTCATAATCTCTGACATTCTGAGGGCCTTCTATGATCCCAGCCCAAACCTCAAGTTTTCCCTCCTGTTGTGAAATACTGATTCATGACCATATGACAGTTTCAGTGGCATATTGGACTATTGGTTTTATCATTGTTTTCCAGTAAGAAACATCTATAAAATTGCTTAAGCTCCATTTATTTGATTTGCTCTGCAATGCTCCAGAACAAATCTTCAGAACTCCGGGAGATTCCCTACAGTCATCCTTAGAGTGGCATGAATTTATTCACGTTCACAGAGAACTTCCTTCTAGAAGAATCCATCTGTAATGACAGAACATCGGTATTACCTTTTCCCCAGTTTATTAATAGTGGGGATAATATATATTCTATATAATTTCTCATCAGTGTAAAAATTTCTAAGGTGCCTAAAGTTTAAGACCCATATTTATTATATTAATAATTTGTGTATTATTAGTACAAATTTTAAAATAATTTGTATTTTTATATTTGTATGAAAATTTAAATATGGTTTTATGTATCTCTAGTCATGTTCATACTAATATATAGGTAAAAGCCCCATTTGAAAAATAAGGAAAGTGAGGTGAAGAGGTTGAATGACTTGCTATAAGTCACAGTAACTAATAAAAAAATAGTTGTGAGATTACTGGATATCATTAATGTTATAATAATTAATTTTTATTGAGTATATTACACCAGGCACTAAGTGCCTAACATGCATTAATATAATCTCTGAATGTAAGCTTGAGTAGATTGTAGATTTAGAAAATATAAATATATTTTCCAGTTTTTGTAAAGCCACTCTTTCTTTTTTTCATGCATATATGGTTTGTTAGTTAAGTAAGCATTTGGAAAACAAAGCAAAAGTTTACAGTCATTATTGATGCTTCTTACCTTGGGTTGTCAAAAGGCTTATGAAAGACTCCGGAGAAATAAAGCTAGAACAGACACCTCTGGGCACTACAGGGTCAGAGGCATTGGGCTATTGTCAAATTGATACCAGAAAAGAACTTTGAGATCCCTGAAGGAAAAATACCCTGTAATTTCACATTATAACTAATGGAAGGTTTACTTTGAAACAAGATTATTCATGTATTCACAGCCTGAAATAAGCAAGACAGTAAGTGTTGCTCTACCGTCCTCCCTTCCCTTATTTCCTTCCTTCTTTCTTTCTCTTTGTCTTTTCTAAGGAAGTCCATAATCAGCACAGGAAATAGCTGGTAAAGCGATTTTCACTTTAGAATAATGTCAAAAAATGACCTTAGCAACTAGATTCTAATAAAAATAATTTCAAGATGCTATAAAATGGTGTCTATAATTAGTTATTAATCTATGAAGATACTACATCTAGAAGATTATTTTTCTGATATATACATCATATTTATTTTTAATATTCTAGACGGTCTAAAACATTTCTCTCTCTCAGTAGAAATTTTTCCATATCTACTTTAACTTAACACTGTGCTTCTGTCTACAGTTGTTCATGGGCATCTCTGCTCCCTTGAGGAAAATAGAAGTGGAACTACTGTGAGGTGACATTTACCAAGGACAACAAAGTAAACCCAGTAGTAAATCTAGCTTAAAAATAATCGTATTTTAAATTGTGTCCTGGATAAACATAACAACAAGCACATTGGTTTTTTTTTTTTTTTTTTTTCTCCGTATCTAGAGCAATATCTGTGATTTCTCCTCTATTTGGCTCAATCCTCCAAACTCAGGACAGGCTCATCAGTCTCTTAACCATAAAGGGCTGATTCATAGACCCAATATCGCAAAAGAAAATCTGCCAAAACATCTCAAAATAATTGGATATATTTGGTGACCTGATGACATTTTGAAAAATTGATCAAATTGGTCACCGATTGCAAATATACATCATGTTTTTGACAGACTGAAATTTGCTGAAGCCATCACTAAGGCCTCCATTTGTAGGCTAGCCTTCTTTTTCTATTCAATCTGTACCCATATTTAATGTGTAGTTAAAGTAAAACTAGCCATTTCAAACAGTTTATTTGAAACTGCATTATTTGACTCCATAATCTTTGTATTAATTCTGTTTGTTTTCTTGAATTTACTGATTTGACACAAAGAATGACAAGAGCATTAATATTTTAGAGCATCTGGGTACATTCCATTCTGATAATGAAATCCTATAGGTATACATTCCTGGCCATTTGAAGAAATAGAATTTATAATTGATTAGAAATTCAAGGAAATTTGGAAAATTACTCGTTCTGAGAGGACTGGCCTTTGGGTGAGCTACACAGTAGCAATGCTTCCATTTGATGCTTACTCTTCTGCTGGTCTTTTATTATTATTAAAGATTTAGGGGATACAAGTGCAGTTTTGTTACACAGATATACCGCATAGTGGTCTATGTAGTGGTCCAAGTCTGGACTTGTAGCTATCACACAAGTAGTGTACATTGGATCCACGAAGTAATTTCTCATTTGCTGGTCTTTAGAGCTCTCCTTCATATGTTCCACTTTCTTGGCACCTCAGGCCGGAGTAGGGAACCTCTAATGGTGAAGGCCTTCATAGGAATAGTTTATGCTGTTATCCCTTGTAAGAATACTGAATTTTTATAAACTCTTACCAAAAAGTGAGTGGCTATGCAATAATGAAATTTAAAATGGCAAGGTGTATATTTAAAGCAAGGAGTACCTTTTTTTTTTTTTTTGAGACAGAGTCTCGCTCTGTTGCCAGGTGCCAGGCTGGAGTGCCATGGCGCGATCTCGGCTCACTGCAACCTCCGCCTCCCGGGTTCAAGCAATTGTCCTGGCTGAGTAGCTGGGATTACAGGCGTGCACCACCATGCCCAGCTAATTTTTGTACTTTTTTAGTAGAGACAGGGTTTCACCGTGTTGGCCAGGATGGTCTTGATCTCTTGACCTCGTGATCCGCCCGCCTACACCTCCCAAAGTGCTGGGATTACAGGAGTGAGGCACCGCCCCCGGCCAAGGAGTACTTTTTTTTTCTCTATTCTCTGACACAACCCCCAGGACAACTTGCATTAGTCTACGGTATCAGTCAGGGTTAGTCATTCATTAAGACATCTAATCTTAACTGTAACAAGAGAAGCAGGGCTAGTAGGAGATGTACATTAAGAGATGCCTTGCCAAAAATTGGTTTATGCTGTTTTGGAGGCTGCCTTGGCAACTGAAAAATCTTTAAGGCAGGGCGTAAGAAAGGTGGGGGGGGGCGGGTCGCTGGAACTCTTGTGTACAGACTAAAGCTGCTGTCCACAGCTGGAATTTTCTCTTCTTTAGGGAAGACTCAACTCTGCTTCTAAAACATTTCAACGGATTGAATCGGGCCCACTCAGATTATCTAGGATAATCTCCCTTACTGAAAGTCGACTGATTATGGACTTAAATCACATTTATAAAATATCTTCCCAGAGACACCTGAATTGATGTTTGGTAGAGTAAGTGGTAGCCTAGACCAGTTGATGCATCAAAAAGACCATCACATCTACATTTTAGGAATACTAAGAAAATTACTTTTAAAGTGAATTAGTGATTAAGGTTTCCTACATAAAAATAACTTAGACCTAAAGGAAGTGAAAATGAAAAGAGGTTCGAGCCTAAGGAAGATAAATAAGTTATTTCTTTTTTTCTTGGACCACATCAATGTCATACATGAAAATTCAAATGAGTAGCAAATTTCAGTAGCCATTTAATATTTTATTTATCTTTATGATCGTCCTGTGGATGATATGCTAGGTTAAGGGAAGGCTTTTCAAAATTGATTAGCAGTCTGAAAAAATGACAAATGTATTAATTGCAAGCAAAATATTATTGATGAGACTGGTAAAAAAAGTAATTATTTAAATGGCAGATTAAATATCATTAAGATTAATAACCAGATATAAATGGAACATAATTATTGCTGCTGATAATCTAAACTTGCTGGAAATGGATTAATTGGATAGACTATTTGGTATTTATATGTTTTGTTGTAATAGTAGCTGTTATATTGAATGTGATTTTTCTGGAGGGGAAAAAAACAAAAGAATAAAAAATGGAATAAAAGTAGCTGTTACAGGCTAAGTTCCAAAAACACATTACAATTTATCAAGTAACCATTGCTGACCCCATAATCAAATACGGGCAGTCATTAAAGAACAGATTCAAGCTTGCAATTCCCTTTTCTTTCTTTGGAACTCTTCAATCAGAATAGTGGATTCTAGTAAGAAATGCATTCTTCATATCTTAATAATGGGACCATCAATACTTACAGCATCATACAAATATTTAATGTTCCAATCCACATTTTAATGAGACAAAATATTGTGGTATTGAAATCTAGCCTTCAGTATGTGGTAAAATCAGATTGGTCTTATTTTGTCATGTCAAAACCAGATACAATTTTTAGCATTACATTTTCTATATTTCAAATCGATAGTGTACTCTGTACCCGTTTTAATATTTAAAAATATCAATGGCTAACGTATTGATGTATAAAAATGCTCAGTAAATATTTTTCATTTTTCATCTTAGATTTTTTGAGTTTAGCTTCAACACATTACAATTTTTCACCCCCCAAAATGTTTCAGTTTTTTCTCATTGTGTGTGTGTATACATATATATATTTATAATGGTAACACTTGCTCAACTTCCCTGTCTATTCTACACTAGCTCTGAATTTCGCATTTAGATTCCTTCCATCCTTCAGCAAACAGCCTCTTCTCTTCCTCCTGGCCTTTCCCGGTCTCCTCACAGCCACTGGCAGACAGCACTGAAAGGACTTTTATGACTTGAGATTCAAGTTTTCCTTGCTCAAGGAGTCTGGATGACTCGAAGACACTGGAGTCTTTTTCGGTCTCTGCAGCATCCAGTGGTCAGCCATTGTGTGTCCCAGCAGGAGGCCTAGAAGCTTCCAGACTGTCCTGTGTGGAGCTTGCAAAGGACTTTGTACTGCAGTCGTCCTCTGTATTAGTCTCTGCACACCTGCTGCATTTATCACTCTAAAATCCATTTCTCTGACCCTCATAGACATCACTGCCATCCACCCTCTGAAAACCTGTAGTATTTCTGTAGATTCTGCAGTGACAACTATTCACTTTATATGAGTCAATATGTTTGCTGAAAGCTGACCAGAGTCACCAGCGCTTTCCTAGCCTCATATTCACATTAGAACATAGAATACTTTCACCAACAGCCTGGAATTTTCTTTTCTCTTTTTTGTTTTCCTTTTTTTTTTTTTTTTCTTTTTTGTGAGATGCCAAGTGAGAAATCTAGAAGTTTTTCGAATGAAATAATTAACTTTAGTCTGCTTTTTTATTCTTTTGCCAGTTTGTCAATCTAGTATATATGCTATTTATTCACTTCAGTTGCTAGATGCTATTCAGATAACCACCTGACTACATACGCCAAGCATATTGCTCCTTGCTTGTTTACAGTTGTATGACCTACGTATTATTATCCTTCAAACACTTAAGAACACCGAGACTCTGTCAGGCGCTGTGGCTCACGCCTATAATCCCAGCACTCTGGGAGCCCGAGGCGGGCAGATCACGAGGTCAAGAGATCGAGACCATCCTGGCCAACATGGTGAAACCCTCTACTAAAAATACAAAAATTAGCTGGGCGTGGTGTCGTTCGCCTGTAGTCCCAGCTACTCGGGAGGCTGAGGCAGGAGAATTACTTCAACCTGGGAGGCGGAGGTTCCAGTGAGCTGAGATCGCACCACTGCACTCCAACCTGGCGCCTGGCAACAAAGCAAGACTCTGTCTCAAAAAAAAAAACAACAAAACACCGAGACTCAGAGAAATCAAATAGTGTTGTTAATCATGACAAAGTTAATGAAGGACTGAGCTGAGATTCATCCCTAATTTCAAAACTCTGTCAAGGGAATTCTTGGGGAGCTCAGCATATTAACAGCTGACTTCTGTTAAACATCAACTATGTATCAGGTACTATGGTAAGACTTTTAAATGTGTCCACTCATAACCATCGTAATAATTAGGTACTGTAATTGACTCCACTTCTCAAATGAGGAAGATAGGACACAGAAAAATTATAAAATCCGTCCAAAGTCACACAATTAGCAAAAATCTTGGCAGTCTGGTTTTTGACGCCTTATGTTTAACCTGCATCCCATAATGTGTGAAGTTAAGTTGCAGAGTCCAAGACTTAAAATTGTCTTTATACTGTTACTAGAAAAGAGGCCAGTGGTTTGGTTAAGGCGTTCTTTGGCTGTGGCAAATACTGACTTTGCTTTTAAAAATTGTCTTAAAAGGAAATGGAATTTTTTATGGAATCAACCTCATTAAGCGTTTGCCTTAAATTATAGAATCCTTGTCCCACGTGTCACTAGGAGCTCTCATAAATATAAATTTGCTACGTTATACCTGAAGAAATATTTAAAAACTGGCATTTTTAAAGCAATAGGTACTTGGTAGAATTTTGTCATAGAAGAAAATAATTTTTCTTGACAGACTCTAAAGTAGATAATTTGGCTGTGTCCTTCTGCAATCTGTATGCTGTGAACTTGACTCTTGAGAACAGCTGCCTTTCTGGAGAAATCACCTCATTCAGAAGAGATGACTTTTCTGTTTCCAGATTAGTATGAGATTGGTTCAGGGGAACTCAGTAATAAATTAACTGGTCCACAAAACATCATAATGGCTCTGTACTAGGAACTGAAATTATACTTCACTTCCAGGCCATTATATGATATTTGTCAAAGAATCAGGTAGCAGTGTTTCAAAGATTTATTGAGATATATACCTAGCCGGGATTTTGTTGTGCTGTTGTTTAATGCATCTTAAAGCCTCCTCACAATTCACTATTCTAGCAGTCTTTTCCATTTGATGTTTTGTTTCTTTTCCCCTTTATGCTTTTTAAAAATTTCTAAAGTCTATTCGAGGATACAGAAAGACTGGTGATTCTTTAGAAATAACCATTTCAAAGCCCTGGTGGAGGGGAATTGGTGTTTCTCTCCTTCAGTAATAGATAAATTGAATAACCTGGCCTGTTGTGTGCTTGAGGCAGGGAAGAAGTAAGGGATTGGGCCTAAATTTATTTGACAACAAAGAATGATTTGCTTTGCCTGAAAAATTATATGCTGAACCCAGAATTCTTCAATAATACCCCAGCATACTCAATGCCTTGGAAGCGAAGGTTTACACCTCTCTGGATCTTAAGGAAGACCATACCAAACTAAATAAGTTCTTATTTAGAGCAGTGAAATAGAGTGAGAAAAATTGTAGCTCTTTTTTCTCTTCTTCCTTTCCTTTTCTTCTTCTTCTTATTTTTTTTTTTTTTTTTTTTTTTTTTTTTTTTTTTTTTTTTTTTTTTTTTTTTTTTTTTGGCCTGCTGTTTTAAAATAGATAAGCAAATCTAAAGAATAAAATGATTTCATGAAGAAAATACTTCAGGGCCACATTGAGAGTTTGTTTTTTCCTGGAAGAGAGATTTGAGTTTTAGAATTTTTTTTCCTACATGGAATCTAAATTCCATCAGAATGTTCTGCGCTTGATTAATGAAAATGTTACACTAGTCAGCACTACCTTTGGGAGAGGAAAGTTGAGTCCTGTTCAGGATTATTGTGGCATAAAAAGTAATGTGCGTAGATCCCATATTCCACACCAGAAAGACACAGCAGGCTTGTTCTTACTAAATCTTTGAAATTTCAGTCTTTTAAACAAACAGAAATTATCACCTTAATCAAATCACTAAATTATTGTCTAATTTAAATAGTATCTGGGTTAGAATCCTCTGGATTTACTTAATGATGGTATTCAAGGAGTGTTTGTTTTATGCCATATTTTATTTCTCTTCTTTATAACAATCCTATAAGTTATCTATTTAAATTGCCTCAATTTAAAAATGAAGACAAAAGTGAAAACATGCTTTCTTGCCCAGGAACACATTGTTGATGTTTGAGCTGAATCCCTTACTCCTTCCACTGTGGAATGCAGCACTTTGGCTGAATGTTTGCCCTTTAGTTTATTGTGCTAAAATGTGCATGTATGTTTGCCTACTTAATTCTTTGTTTTCCTGTTTCCCTCTTTCTGCCCTGATCCTTTTTGAAAATTCTTTTGTTCTTCTGTAGGAGCTATAAGGTTACTTTTATTGGCAAAACTCTTCCTGTTCACTCCTCTACCTGCTGTCCAACAAGACTGAGTTTTATGACCTTCCAAAGTGCTTGCATAATATGGGGTCTGTGCCCATGATAGCAATTAACACAGTGCGCAGTGATTTCCTGTTTGTTGTTGTAGTTCACCTGAGAGCAAGGATCTCATTCCCAGCTCTACATTAGAACCTCCTAGTGTGTTTTTAAGAAATGCCAATGTTTGGGAACTACCTTTGGAGATGAAATTTACAGATTTTGTTTTCATTGCCTAGCTAATTTTAGTGCAAGCTGAGAGTTGAAAGTTTATCTTATAAATTCAAGCGCGAGGATAATTCAGCCATATTCCCAGAACTGAGTACCACCCCTGATATATAACAGATGCTTCACTAATAATGACTGGTTGAATGAATGAGTGGATGAATGAATGAATGGATCTTAAAATGCTGACTTACCATGGTTTTTGTAACACACATTTTATTTATTGATTTGATCATTGCATAGTTGTTGAATGCATTAATAGTGAAATATTATCAAGCATTAGGCAGCAATTACAATAGTAGCTTCAAATTCAGTTAATGCTTCCTGATTTTCACAAATTGTATTTGCCTTTTGAAACTCAGCACGGTGACTGTTCTATGATGTTTCTTAAGAGTTCCAAACTCAAGAAAAATGAGCTTATTGGGATAAATAAACAATAGTGAAATCAGAATGTGAGGGTTCTTTGCAATTCAGTTTGGGACTTGAAGGACCTTTATCTACTAGTATGTTATATCCTGATCAAACTTTGCATCAGAAAGCAAGAGGCATTTTAGAATTCAACAGCCTGCAAAAGGACCCTGGCACCAGCACGCAGCAGGCTACCGCCTAGGGCAACTTCATAGGAGAAATTGTTTGTTTCCCTAGGTAGCCATCAGGATATTACTAGATTTCTTAGAGCCATAAGAACATTAAATGGGGTTTTCAGGACTGTAATATATCCTTCAGCTCTCATTTCAACGGCAATCAATGCTCATAGTCATCCTTTCAAAGCACTGGCAAACATTCTGGCATAATTAACGTCACTGAGGTATTGTTTTTCCTCTTGCTTTCTGTTTTGTTTTGTTTTGTTTTTTTTCCCCTAAGAAACTTAGGCAAGTTATAAGACAGATGTCTTATATGAAAAGCTATTATGCTATTATGTAATTTGAAACAAAAGGCCAGTCTCTAATAATAGTGTGGGTGTTAGGGGGCATAGAGTAAATTTACTTGAATGAAATCAATTATGGAAATTCTCTAGGGCACCGTATTTCAACTGGGCATAAAAATTCCAGATTCATTTAACATATGCATAGGGAGAACAACTAACAGTTTTAAGGCCAGTTTGGTAAAGATTCATAACTTTGTCAGTTGATTATGTCTCTGCATAGGATCATAAATAATTTTAGTGTTGACAAGTACAGATTCTTGCTGGGGGTTGTGTGAAATTTAATTCAGCAATTCAGTACAAATCAATAGCTACTTATTGAGGACGGCCCACTGTTTTCAAGGCTGGGTATTTTGAAAAGAAGGAAGTTGAGTGAGACAAGGTTGCTACTTTCAGAGAACAGATGGGTAGTTGAGTAAAATTTCTATGGTTGGTTAGAAAAACTGCAGCTTTTGATTATAAAATAAAATCTTGTTGCAAATAGATTAGGTCTACAAAATAACACAATGGTAGGAGAGATTCATTTAGGGAGAGTTAAATGGTTCCTCATTTCCTATGAATATCTTTCTTTTCATTCAACTGCAATCAGCAACTTAATTGATAAGGGAGATTTGGAAAAAGTATATACATTGTGTATTTCTGAAATTAAAATAAAAATATGCATTGTCATAGACAGGAAGAGCATACTTTTATTCTTAAGTATCTGAACACAAGATGCTTTGGAAGAAAAATTTCACTGAATTAATCTTTATAAATCACTCAGTTGCACTGATCCTCAAGTAAGGAATTCAAGGGTTGCATTTACCCATCTGTTTAAGTACAAATCTCAACATCACTGTTAAGTGCGTTTGCTGACAGAATGAACTGCATGTACACTCACAGTGAGGCTTAAGGGTGCAGTGGTACTTAGATGAATTGGAGTATTTTGAAAATTTTCAGGTTAAACACAATGCTATACTACTTTAGAAGTAGACTTCCATGGATAAACAGAATATAATGTTTTTCAATCTATGTTTTCAAAGGTTTTTGATTTTCACTTGCCCATCCAGGTTGCCAGTTTCCCCTAATACTACCAGTTTCTCCTAATATTTCATTATTTCATTCATTCCTTTCTGTCGTTTGCCTAGTTTGGTGTCTTTTTATCTCTCATATAAACAAATAAACATAGGCTAAAGCAAGGTTTCTCACACTTGGCACAATTGACATTTGGGACTGGATAATTTCTTGTAGGTGGCTCTCCTGTGTATCAGCTTACTGGCACTAGGTCCAGTAGCACACACATCCAGTTGTGGCAAGCCATCATGTCTTCAGATATTGCAAAATATCCTCTGAGAAGCAAAATTGTCCCAATTGAGAACCGCTGGTCCAAGTCAACTTCTGAAATCTTATTCTTCAGTCTCAACTTCCTTCATGATAGCTGCTATTCTAATGATTCTAATGCATTATTTTAGTGAGAATCACATATCTCTCTTGTGCCACTGAACTTCAGTGACTTCTTACTATAATACTCAAGGCCCTAACTGCCCCTACCCTGTTTTATTTGTTTCGTTGTCAGCAAAGTAATACATGCACGTATTAACAAATAAAAGAGTACAGAAGAGTTATGAAAAGTGGCTGAGTGGGGTGCCTCACGCCTGTTACCCCAGCACTTTGGGAGGCTGAGGAGGATGGATTATGAGGTCAAGAGATTGAGACCATCCTGGCCAACATGGTGAAACCCTGTCTCTACTAAAATACAAAAATTAGCTGGACGTGGTGGTGCATGCCTGTAGTCCCAGCTACTTGGGAGGCTGAGGTAGGAGAATTGCTTGAACCCGGGAGGCGGAGGTTGCAGTGAGCCAAGATTGCGCCACTGCACTCCAGCCTGGCTCCTGGCGACACAACAAGACTCTGTCTCAAAAAAAAAAAAAAAAGAGAAAAACAAGTCACCTGCTCCCCTCCTCCCCATTCTCATGTCTAAGAAGCAACTTTTAAAGAACTGTTTCTGATTTACTTCTAGCAGATTTCTCCATAACTCTAGATATATTTACACTTTTGTTTCATTTGTCAACTTTAGGCAACATTGATTGCCTCTCTGTTTTAAAGATGAGGTTTTAGATCAGTTATATAAATTTCCTTTTTCCTTCCCTTTCTTCCATTTTATGACATTTAGGTGATTGTATTCATGTATGGTGATCTTTTAAACATAATCTATTATTGGTCAATCAACTTCTAGGACCACAATGTTGTACCTTCTGGAGCTGGGAGGGACTAGAAACTCAATCGATTGTATCTCTCAGCCTGCCCATTATAGTAAGTTGAGAACTTGACTGCTTTTAAAATCTTTTCTCTACCTCTTCCATATCCCACCTGCTGTCAGCCATATTTTTATTTACACCACTATTCACAGTGTTAAGATTTTTATTCTGCCTTGCAAATTGAACTACGTCTTAGATGCTTTATTCTTAGGTTGAATCTATAAGTTGAAACCCATTAAACCAAATTTACATTATTATGACTATGTAAACATTTTTCAACATTACGTCAAGTTCAGAGCCATAATTTTACTTTATTTTCCATAGGTCCAAAGTCATGATACTTGTATCACATGGAAGATAATGATTATTATCAGTGTCAGATAAATTCTTTTTTCTTCATTTCTTATCAGCTGTGAAAAGTCATGCCACATTTGACACTGATTCATAAATAACTCCTGTCTTTCTTGTGAGTTTTCATTTGCCTCGTTTCTTATACCATTTGCCTATTTTCCTTCATTATAGCCACATGTTTATGACGTCAGTCTTTTTCTGGATCCCAACCCACCACTTGGGTCTTTTTTTCATTGTTCTTCTAGGTAGGACCCATAGTTTCCTGTGCCTTTATAATTTTTGTTTTATCTTCATTTTGCTAGGGCATAGGTTCAATTAAATTATAAAGAAAAAGTGTATGGGCAATCAACTTTGCAAGGGTACTTGCTTGATGAAGTTTCTCTATTTTATTCTCACCTTAGTTGATGGGTTGGTACAGAATTCTAAGTTAAAAATATTTTTGTCCACAATTCAGAAGGCACAGTTAGGCCCAATGCTGCTGAAAAGACATACTTCTTTTTCTTTTCTAGGTGACATATTGCTGTTTTCTTGCATTAAGTTTCGCTAAGCTAAGCCATGGTGACTTACAATATCAAAATCTTAGTGGCTTACAACATGTTAGCTCCAGATTGACTTTAGCTTGGTCTCACATCATCTAGACTGAAGAACTAGCCCCATCTGGGAATGCTCAACCTCTTGGTTAGAGAAAGGAGCTATGGTAGATCAGTGTGTGGACACATAAAGTGGCTTGGACAGCATATGTTATTTCCATTCATATTTCAACACGCCCAAGCTTGACACTCATGGAATAGGAAACATTCTTTCCAAGTCTCCTCCTTTTTCAGTCCTGCCTCCCCTACAAAGAGAAGAACTAAGGAGGGGCCCTGAAATATGGGCCCTTTACAGAGGGACAGTGAATAACTAGGAACAATAAGACAATGTACCACACTCTTGAAAGAGTTGAGGACTTTCTTTTTATTCTGAAAATTTATGTGTATCCAGCTCATTATATATTTAGTCATTTATTGTTCTTTTATTCATTTATTATTATGCTGGAACTTAGTGGATCTACCCAATCCAAAAGACTTAAACCTTTCTTGCAGGAAATATTTTGTTATCTTTTACATAACTACTTCTTCTGGTTCTTCATTCATTCATCCTAGAAACTGAAGAATCTCAGTTGTTTTTACATGTATCTTTTATCTTTTTATTTTTAAAACACCTATGTTATTGTTTTGGTTTTTTTTGCTCTATGACATTTTTCCGGGAATTTATTTCAATAGATTTTTTTTAATTGACCATAAAAATTATTTTTGCTGTCTTCTCTCAAAATATTTTATTTTTGTTATATGAATATAAAACATTCTCTAACCTCTCTGAGTAGATTTGGTTTTGTTTTTAACTTTTATTTGAAGTTCACGGGTACAAGTACAGCTTTGTTGCATAGATGAACTTGTGTCATAGGGGTTTGTTGTGTAGATTATTTCATCACCCAAGTATTAAAACTAGTGCCTATTAGTTATTTTTCCTGATCCTCTCCCTCCTCCTCTCCCTCCACCCTCTGAAAGATTAAAGGAACTACTTTAATGTTCTTTTCTGTTTGCTGAGTTATCTCCATTTCCTTCAGGGTGAGATTTTCTGCTTATTTCTTTAGGCTTTCTTTTCAAGAGTTTCTGACTAGAAGCATGGTGAGGGAGTAAGTCCAATTTTGTGTTAGTAAGTTGCATATCAGGAAATGGTTGTCCAATATGCAAGAATGCAAAAGTTCCACTTTAAAACTCCAGTATACACACAGGAGACTTAAATTTGCCCAGTGAACTCAAGGCTCTTTTTAAGCTTTGCTACCTGCCTACATACAAGAGAGTGTCTTAGATTTTTCTGCCTGAAGATAGGAACCTGGATTGATTTCCACTCTTGGCAACAATTTAGGAATTGTAATAAAATCTGTGCTTCTATTTGCAAAGCCCATTAGGAAATAAACATGCATTTGTGTTCCTATAAAGTTGTGAATTTCTCAAAGCTTATATTTTAGACAGGTATGCAAGTCTTAGTCAACCCTTTTACTTAGTAAGCATAATAATCAATTTGATCTGACTTACCTGTGCTCCTTTTCAATGTCAATATGAACCTTAGATGATTTGATGAAGAGCCCTAAAGCACAGCTTTTCAGAATTTTTAAATCTAAAAATTAATGGTAATGCATTTTACATCAAGACTCAGTAAACACATATAAACATAAATATGCATTTAAGAGAAATAAAAGTTTCACAAAAATGCCTCACCATGTACAAAGCAATTTTATGTTTTCTATTTCAGATTTTAAAACTATGACCAAGATTTACTAAACTTGTTTATGACATACTAATAATTTTATAGTGTAAAAAAATAATGCTGTAGAACATGGTCCTGAGAAGTAAATTAAAATGTTCTCTGGGTTTTTAAATAAATGCCACAAAATCCCTATTCTGAAAATATTGCCTTTATTTTACAACATGTTTCCTTAACTCAGAGGCTTACAATTTTTAGCAGGCTTTGTTATCCAAAATTTTCTTCAAAATTAAAACTTAGGAGGAAACCACAAAACTAAAACATAGTAATTGCCTAGATTAATAATGGATGTATGTGTCCACTTGTGACATGGTAAAAAGCCCCATAAACCTGCATACCTCGGCTTTCTATTGAAACTGCTCTCTATAACCCAAATGTGAATAAGTAATTAAGGACTGTAATTGCCACTCTATCCAGACAATGTATAAACAAATGCTAATCTTAACTTTTGGGAACCACTTAAGTAACAATCACAATGTCAAAAGTCCCCTGGCCCTCGGAATGTCCGGAGCCCCTCACCCTCATCTTCGCCCAGGAATCCACTGGAATGTCCGGAGCCCCTCACCCTCATCTTTGCCCAGGAATCCACTGGAATGTCCGGAGCCCCTCACCCTCATCTCTGCCCAGAAGGTGATTTACAGAATCCACTAGCCCTCCGGAATGTCTGAAGCCCCTCACCCCCATCCCTGTCCCTCACCCTTACTCCCAAGGTGATTCTTACTGGTATAAAAGGTCTTAACAACCTCTTTTTGGGGCCACGGCTTGGAAAGACGTGAGTCCTCTGTGGCATCCGGCAATAAAAACCCTGCAATTTGTCATACTTTTATCTTGGTGTTAACTTTCTATGCTCAGTCCACTACAACACACTGACCTAATTAGGATAATGTGTGGTTAGTATTGCCTAGATAATAGTATCTTCAGCATCTCCTAGTGTTGTACTGGATCGAGCATAGAAAGTTAGCACCAAGACAAAAGAATGCCAGATTGCAGGGTCATTTATTATGCCGGCGACCACAGAGGACTCACGTCTCTCCAACCTGTGGCGTCGAAAGGAGGGTGCCAAGACTTTTTATACCCGAAATACCACCTTGGGAGTGGGGGTGAGGAGCTGGGATGGGGATGAAAAGGTTTCAGACATTCCAAGGGCCAGGGGACCCTGTAATTCACCTCCTGGGCGGAGACGAGGGTGGGGGTCTCCGGACATTCCAAGGGCCAGGGCACTTTTGTCATTCTGTTTGTTACTTCAGTGGTTTACAGAAGTCAAGATAAGCATTTGTTTACACACAGATCTTAGTTATCCTGGGCTGCTTATTTTAGTTATTACCGGTAAGCAAAGGCTAGCAATTCTGGCACAATATCACACTAGATAATGTTTCTTATAGCAGGAAATTTGCAACATATTTCTCTTCATCCAAAAAATGTAACCTTTGTTGCCTGATGTTGGTCCACCTCTGTATTTAGAGATCCCCTAAGGATAGCCAGAAACAAATGGCCCAAGGACTGTGCTGCAGATCCCCCTCCTGCAGGTGGCCACTTATACCGAACTCCCTTCTAAATATTTTGGTGAAAAATAGAGTCAGTCACACTTTGGACAAGATTAGTTGAGCGTTCCAAGATTGATTTAAATCGGGGACTAGCAGAGAAAGGGATTCAACAACAAAAATAAGACGTGATATTTTGTTATGCAGGGAAAAGAATGTTGTATTCAGAGCTGCTTTCTTAGAAAACTAGAGACAATGACAATGAGTTCTAAATAAAAAGTACATTTCAGTGAAATAACCCATGACTGAAAGTAACTGTGAGCACGCCCATGGTTCACATCAAACAGTTATGTATTGCATAAATTAGGGTTTCTTTTCTTTTCTTTTCTTTTTTTTTTTGAGACAGAGTTTCACTCATGTTACCCAGGCTGGAGTGCAATGGCGCGATCTCGGCTCACCGCAACCTCCGCCTCCTGGGTTCAGGCAATTCTCCTGCCTCAGCCTCCTGAGTAGCTGGGATTACAGGCACACACCACCATGCCCAGCTAATTTTTTGTATTTTTAGTAGAGACAGGGTTTCACCATGTTGACCAGATTGGTCTCGATCTCTTGACCTCGTGATCCACCCGCCTCGGCCTCCCAAAGTGCTGGGATTACAGGCTTGAGCCACCGCGCCCAGCAGGGTTTATTTTCAATTGTTATTTGAGGAATTGAGTACCTTTTAAGGAGCTAGAAAGTTGCATAAAGTGCAGTTTTACATGGCTTCTGTTACGCTAGTGAAAAGTCTTAAGTGTTCGTTCACTTGTATGAAAGTGTAAAATACTCCTAGATAACATTTTTTCTTTCACTAGGGATTGTAAGGAAGGTGACTTCTAAAATTTTTCCAGAACTCTTTCAAAAAAGTGTGGCTGAGGATTCTTTTAAGTAATAGCCATACAAATAATTGCAGATTACAGTGTCATACAGCTCCATTAACTTGGTGAAGGAAAATAACAACATTTTCATTTTAATGAGGTGTCAGCTCCCTCCCTTGCTGTACTGTGCTTCTTAATGTCCTTGCTATCTGCACTGAGTTGGGGCTCCAAGGCTCTGTCATTACTTGGCAATTCCTTTCTCTAATTTCTTGTGACACACGGTGCTTAAATCCACAAGATATGTGAGGTAAGGCTGAGAGAATTCCTGCAGACTGACTTACTATATGCAGAACACTCATTTGCATTATTCATTAGATAAAAGCACTGATTTGCATCTCATTCTGGTTGTCTCCTTTAGGTGAAAAAATGCCACAGTACTCTTGATATCCCCTTAATTTTTTTATATTAATAATAATTATTAGGGGAATTAGGCTTGATTCCTGTCCTGTACCATTTGGTATTTCTCTTCTTAACAAAACCCCAGAAAACTCTAAATACTCCTAAACCCCCAAACCAGTATGCATTTTCCCTTTTGTCTTTAAAGTATTTGAAGCTTTAACATTTGATAAAAGATTTGAATGCATAAATATATTTTATTGAAATGCAAGAGAAGACATTTATGATACATGTCTAACATTAGGAATGGGAAGGAGGAGGAAGTGGTTAAAAAAAAGTATAGGCACAAGTACAGCATTTAAGTTCTCCCCAAACCTCATTTTAGAGAAATTTCCTAGCAACAGAAACATGCCACATGTTTAATGATACTGCCAGTAATAAATTCTTCCCTCCTTGATGGTCAAAGCCAAGTGAAGAAATTTTGCTTTGCATTTTATTTTATTAATTGCTTTGTCAATTGAGATTATACTTTATTGTAAACATTAGCTCATCATTTAAAAAAAGTTATTGATGTCTTACTATGTGTTGAGCTATGTGCCGACACCTAGAGTTCCTGTGTTAGATACAAGAAAAAATGATAAAATATCCCTCTTTCCTTTACCTATACTCAGTTCCATGGTCCCAGTAAATTTCCACACACTGACCATTTCCTTGGCACAGACTCTATAGGCTTCCTTAAATGTCTCCTGGTGATTCTCTGGGACTTTGAGATGTGAGCTGCACAGGAGACCCTGGTCTCCGATCACACATTCAATTGGGACCACTGGTACATTCACAAAGGGAAAGCAGGGAAGAATATGAATGGCAGCCTTCTTTATCCTTCATGAGAGACGAAGGCAGAGGAGTCAGAGACCATTCCTCTGCCTGCTGATTCATTGCTATTCAATTGCCTCCTGAATAAACGATAGCATTCTGTTGAAGGTTGCAACAAACCTAGTGTCATGGATCAATCACAACATCCAAAAGTGAAGGAGAATTCCAATGATACTAAGGTCACACTGTAACCAGAAACATGGTATCTGGCAGGCTGGGATGATTTGTTTTGAGTCACGGTTTTGTACAAATTGCACATTGTTTCATAAACACAGGTAACAGAAGATTGAACCAATTCTTTTGCTCTACTTTTTCATGTCTCCCAAAGCATTTAAGTCAGTGCGGGAAGAGGTCATCACAAACATTTATTGTCCTTGTTCATGGGGCACCCCCTACCTTAACTGCTGTTTATTCTTATCTGGTCCCTGTGATTAATGCTAAAATGCAAAACAGCTACTTCTTTTCTTCATGGCTGTATCTGGCACGCTGAACTGTTTAAGGTCTTTGGCATCCCCATAAGGAACACCAGTTTTGAAATAGCCCTCATTTGCATTTAGACTAAAACTAGAATCTAGTCCAAGATTTGATTTTGGGGAAGCGATCAGTTAGATCAACTTCAAATTGTGTTTTTGCTGCAAGGGTGATTATTTAAATATATTTTTTCTACTTCAAGCATTCAAACATTTTCAAGTAATAAAGTTGTATTTCTCTTATTTAATGAGGGCCAAATGGTGCCCTTTCAAAGTAACAAGCACGAGTATTAAAAATGAGGGGCAGCTTATGCTTGGCCGTATTAGTGTTGGATGATTATGCCATTTGGAGGATATCAAACTTTTATTTTTGTTAATGTTACAATGGGCTTATAGTGACATGCTTCATAGAAATGTCACTGGTAAGTTAATTCCATTATAGAAGTCATACTGAGGTTTCAGAGTCCCAGATGAGCTGACAAAGGAGATTACATCTGAATGTCTCATACAAGTTTCAAAAATAACATGGACATAAGACAACCGTGATTTCCTCTCCTACCCTCCTTAACTCCCCCTGCCTCAAAATTGATTACTGACTGTCTTAGCAAATGTGATCACCTTTCACCCAGTTGCCTAAGCCAAAAACTAGTAGTCCTACTTGATCCCCTCCTTTTTCCTGCCACAATCTGATTACTATTGCTGTGTGACAAACTACCCCAGAACTTTGTGGCAGGAAGCAAAGAAAAACATGTGAGATAAAAGACACCACAGTAGCCATCTTCAGTCAGTACCGTCAATCTATCTACTGTCCAGAACCTTTCTATGTGTAAAATACACTCAGTCCTTTCCCCGACATTCCCAAAGTCTCACCTCATAACTTTGAAGTCTAGGATGTTGTCATCCAAGTCATCCCTGGTGCCAATGAGGCTCATTGAATGCAGTTCTCCTAGCACAGTTCCTCTTAATTTCCGAAGAGCTGTGAACAAAAGATTCCAATTGTCTTCCTCCCACATACCACCATGCACTGGGGGTCAGGCATATATATTCCTGTTCAAAAAAGGGAGAAATGTGAGACACACAGCACTCACTGTCCAACAGCAATTCAAAAGCCAATTGTTGTCAGTGCCTTGATAAGTGCTCCAACCTACTCCGTAGGAGTTTCCACCTGCTCTTGGATCCACCTTCCCAGCATTCAACATAACTTTCTGAGCTATTCTTCCTTTTCCATAATAAGTGACCTATTGTTGCCGCTGAGTAGTTTTCTCATCCTGCTTCCTGCTGAAAGTAGTTTCACTTCCTCACCCCCTTCATTTTATGGTGTATCTTTTCTTTTAGTTCAAGCCGATGCAGTTCCTTTAAAAAAACTTTTTGGCTTCCTGTGTATCAATTTATATATTACATTAGACAAAGACACACCTACAGATCTCTTCAGTGTAAGCTTTTTCTACTTTGGGCTTCTAGCGAAGCTGCCATGGGCCGTCACCTTAAGACTTACAGGTGCCAGTTGTTTTAAAAAAGGCAGGCTCTTAAATCCTGAAGGTTTGTGTGTGTGAAAGGTTTATAAGGACCCATCTTCGATCTTTCTGAAACAACCCCAAAATTTAGTGGCAGAAAGTATTTGTTTATTACACTCAAAGATTTTATAATTCAGATATTCAAACAAGGTAAAATAAGGCTTGTTTCTGCTCCACAATTTCTAGAGTTTCCACTGGGAGAGCTCAACAGCTCGCGGCAAGTTGACATCTGGGATTGGAATCATCTTGAGTTGTGATGTCTTCTCACATGTCTGGCAGTTGATGCTGGTTGTCAACTGGAACCTCACTGAGGCTACTCACTAAAGCACCATCATGTGGCTTCTCACGTGGCCTGGGCTTCCTCACTGTGTGGTTAACTCAGAGTAGTCGAATTTGTTACATGGCAGCTTTGAGCTTCAAAATGTGTCATAGCAGACAAGGTGTGTACTAATTTCCTAATGCTGCTGTGACAAAATACCACAAATTGGATGGTTTAAAAGCATGTATATATCTTCTCACAATTCCAGAGACCAGAAGTCTGAAATCAAAATGTTGGCAGAACTGCACTCCCTGTGAAGGCTCTGGGGAAGAATCCTTTGTTACAGATTCCTATAGCTTCTGGTGGTTGCTGGTGACCTCTAGCATTCCTTGGCTTGCAGCTGCATCACTCCAGTCTCTGCCTTCCTTACCATTACATGGCCTTCTTTGCTTTGTATGTGTCTGTCTCTGTGCCCTTTCTTCTTCTGGTAAGGACGCAAACCATATTGGAATTACGGTCCAACCTAATCCAGTATGTCCTCATCTTAACTAATTACATTTGCAAAAACCTATTTCCAAAGAAGGTCACATTCTGAAATTTAAGTGGACATGAATTTTTGTGGGACACTATTGAAGTTAGAACAAGGTGGAAATCACATTGTCTCTCTAGCCTTGAAAGTTACATAGCATCATTTGTGCTGTGCTTCGGTTGGGTAAAACAGCCACAATCACACTGAGGTTAAAAGGGAGGAGACTTCTATTCCATTTATAGATAGGGGACAGCTAGGATCACATTGTGGAGGAATATGTGGTCTATGAAACAGTGGTGTGTTCATGGTTGAAAAATGCAGTCTACTAGTCCATGACCAACTTTTTATTTTATCCAGTCCATGACCAGCTTCTATTTTTTTGCTTATATATTTTTTAATTTTTATAGATTTAAGGGGTAAAAGTGCAGTTTTGTGATATAATTATCTTCCATAGTGGTGAAGCTTGAGATTTTAGTACAACCATCGGCCAAATATTGTAGATTGTATCCACTAGGTAATCTTGCATCCCTCACCCTCCCTCCCACCCTCCCAATCTTCGGAGTCTCCAATAGCTATTATTCCACACTCTATGTCTATGCATATGCATGATTTAGCTTTCACTTATAAGCCAGAACATGTGATGTTTGATCTTCTGTTTTTTAGTTGTTTCATTTAAGATAAAGGCTTCCCATTGCATCTTTGTTGCTCCACAAGACATGATTTCATACTGATCTACCTTCAAAACATATCCCAAATTTGTTCACTGACCTCCTTTGGCACCCAGTCATGCAAAACACCATAATCTCTTGTCTGAATTATTGTATTAGACTCTTATTTGATCTTTCTGGGTCTACTCTTGCCTCTTCTAGCCCATTCAGCACCAAGTGGCAAGAGAGAGATACTAAAACTCTAAATGGATTCATGTCACTTCTCTGTTTAATTCCTTTAGAGACTTCTGATTACACTTAGAGTAAAATCTAGTTGTGTCCCAGTGGCCTAACTGGCTGTGTGTGGCCCCTCCAATCCTGTTTCTTCAACTCTATTCTATGCCAGCTGCTTCTTCCCCAGGTACTATTAGGTTGGTGCAAAAGTAATTGCGCTTTTGTGACTAAAAGTAATGGCATGAAATTAAAGCACTAACTCTCCGGCCACCTAAGCCTTCTAATAGTTCTTGGACCAGGAACTATTTGTACCTTAAAGACTTTGCACTTGTGTTTTCTTCTGCCTGGAAATCTCTTTCTTCAGGTCTTTATCAAGCTCACATTTTGCACACTCTAAGTTTTATCTTAAATATTACCTCTTTAGTTAATGATAATAATATAATGATAATAATAATTACAGTTAACATTTTTTTGAGTTTGCTTAAGATCATAGGCCATGCCCCAGAACTAGACATTCTACCTGGATTATCTCTTGCAATCTTTATAACATCCTATGAAAGAGGTTCTATTAAGATTCTTATTATACAGATAAGGAAACCGAGGCTTTAGAGATGTAAAATAGTTTCCAGAGTCACACTATTGCACACATATGCAGTATACTGTGTATGATGAAGCACAGAGTTTAGAACTACATGCTGGGCTTTCTGACTCCAGAGGCTGCCCTCTAAACTACCAGACTCTGCTGCCTCTACAGAGAGGCTTGCCCCTCATTTTAGTCTCAGTTATAGTATCTGTTTCTTTTCTTCATTTTGCTTATTACTCTTTGTAGCTTTTTTTTAAAGATATTTGTGTATTTTTTATTGCCCATCTTTACCACTAGTATTGAAAATTTATATTGTTATTTTTCATTGTTATGCCCTAGCACCCAGTGCAGTACTTGGCACACAGTAGGTACTCAATAAGCATTTGATGAATAAATTCAGTAATGTGCTGATCTAACAGCTAGCTTTGGATGTAAGGTTGGGGATGATTTATAGCTTTGTAAAACTTTCATACTCTTACCACCAACCAATTTCAAGTTGCAAACAGCTTAACAGTAGGCTCACAAGATCCATGAAAATTAAGCTCTAGCATATCACTGAATGAATGAGGAAATAAGTAAATGAATGAATGTTGCAAAGAGCAGAGTAGCTCACCCACAGTAATTGGTTTCCAAGGGGGCTAGGAGATTACCCCAGTCTGCATAAACCCTTGTGGTTTCAGCTCCAAACAGATCACATACATTGGTGTGAGGGTTCAGAGCACAGCTGTTATCAGATCTGCAAAAGGACAACAAAGAGTTAACTCTGTATCTGAGATATTAAATATCTCTACAACAATGTGGTGAGAAACACTGAGACCAGATACTGTCATTTCTTCATCTTTTTTCACTGCCTCAGGTGTCGGCAAGGACATACATGATTCAGAAGCAAGGGCAGAATGACTTTGTTTTACCCTTTAAAGAGAGAGGATGGCAGAGATTGGAGCAGGAAGAAGTGAAAAGAGGAAAGGGGGAAAAGCCATTAATATTTTATATTAGGCTTAAAAATTCTCAGTTACAGCTTTGGCTAGGAAGAAAAATTTCCTTGAGAATGTTTGTTAGATTTTTTTCTGCTGAGTGATCATACAAATGACTGATTTATAATTGTTCCATTTACTTACCTCTGTGTGTAATCGGGAATGGCATAGGCATTATTTTTTAAACAACTGTGTGCCACTCAGCATTGCTGAGAACATCGTGTTTGACAGTTTTTAATTACAAAAGTATCAATTGATTTTTTTAAATCAACAGTTCCATAGCCTTGATTGATGTAAAGCGACAATAGATCTGAAGGCATTTGTAAAACTTGGTGGGATTGTATTTATCACATTGAGTATGAGAGTCCTGACATATGTTGCCTGGCTGCAGCACCAAGCTAGTAAGACAAGGGGTGATGCCTGGATGTCTTGTCTCAGTCATGGCCGGGGTGTAATGTGTCTGTCATTTAACTGACAGGCCTATACCTTGGCCCCAGAAGCTACAGCCCTTCACACTCTGCATAAGTAATACCCCCCTATTATGCACATTCGCTCTGGGATTTTGAATGAATACATTCTAAAATGCTCTTACTGAAAGCTCCAGAATCCAGATTTTTTAAAGTGCATGTGTAATTAATTTTACTTTAGAATTTTGAATTAATGCCAAGAGAAATGCCTTGTTCTATCTCTTTATTAATTTCCAGGTATGAGACTGAAGAAAACAACTACCACTTTTCTTGAAATCATATAAATAATAGTAGAGCAAGAATGTCTCTCTTGAAGACAAAAACATTATATTTGGGTCTCTTGGTAATCTATCCATTGGTTAATGGATACAGAACCCTCTAGACAGTTCACAAATCCACATAACAGGGCAGATTTTTGCGTTAAGATTCCTGACTTAGCTGAAAACTGTGAAAAATCAGATTCAGCCAAAGAGTTCCCTATTGATTACAAATGTGAGGATCAAGAGTAAGTTATTCCATCTAAGGCAGCATTTATTTAAATTTAAAATGGTCCTTCCTGGCAATCTCAAATTGGATAATGGCATACAAATCAATGGAATTTTTCAGAGTATTAATTCCATCTCGTTTGAGGGGCTTCCTATTCAATATTTGAAAGAATAGGTGTTGGTGTACAGTCATATTATGGGGGGCTGTAAGAGTTTGGGTGAATTTAGGCCAGGCACTGTGACTGTCAACTGTAACCCTAGCACTTTGGGAGGCCGAGGTGGGCAGATCCCTTGAGGCCAGGAGTTCGAAACTAGCCTGACCAACATGGTGAAACCCCTTCTCTACCAAAAATACAAAACTTAGCTGGGTGTGGTGGTACACGCCTGTAGTCCCACCCACTCCAGAGGTTGAGGCATAAGAATCGCTTGAACCCAGGAGGCAGAGGTTGCAGTGAGCAGAGATCAGGCCACTGCACTCCAGCCTGGGCAACAGAAAAAGACCCTGATAAAAAAAAAAAAAAAAAAAAAAAAAAAATTTGGAAGTTTTGGGACAAAACTGTAAGTAACTCTTAGGTTTTTTTTAAAGGAAAATAACCAGTGGTCTTGAAAAAAAGAAAAAGGGCATCAGACTTGTAAGCCCTGTCAGAGTACTCTTTGCTGCACAAGTATCTTTGATACTTTATCAATCTGATTGACTCAATTTATTTCTCTAGAATTTGAGCATAGCACTCTGTTCATATAGATAGGTTCATAAAATGTTTTAATATTCTATACCTTTAAAAAGTCTCCTAGCTGAATGTATAATGCATCAGTTGTCCATCATCTTATCCAGTGTAAAAAATCCCCTATATATCACCATGGACAAATACGCAGTTCTAGCTTAAACACATCTAAAACTGGAAAGATCTCAATGTCCTAAGACAATTGAAGCAAAGAGCTATGGCCTACCAAGTCAAAAGTTTTAAAAAAAAAGAGATCCCTTTACTGGATCAGGTATTTGTGTACCAGTGTTCACAGCAGCATTATTCGCAATAGCCAAAAGGTGGGAATAGCACAAATGTCTGTTGATAGATGAGTGGATGAACAAAATGTGTTCATCCATTCATACAATAGAATACACACATACAATAGGATATTAGCCTTAAAAAGGAATGAAATTTTGATACATGCTGCAATATGGATGAATCTTGGAGATATCATAAGTAAAATAAGCCTATCACAAAATGGCAAATATTGTACATTTCCACTTATGTGAGCTCTTCAGAGTAGTAAAATCATAGAGACAAAAAGTAGAATGGTGATTTCCAGGGACGGGGCGGGGAGAGGGGAGGAATGGAGAGTTATTGCTTATTGGGCACGGAGTTTCAGTTTGGGAAAATAACGTTTCGGAGGAGGCTTGTGGTAATGGTTGCAAAGCAATATTAATATACTTAATTCCACTGAATTGTACACTTGAAAATCGTTAAGATGGTAAATTTTATGTTGTGTTTATTTTATTTTATTTTTTTGAGACAGAGTCTTGCTCTGTTGTCAGGCGCCAGGCTGGAGTGCAGTGGCACGATCTCAGCTCACTGCAACCTCGGCCTCCCGGGTTCAAGCAATTCTCCTGCCTCAGCCTCTTGAGTAGCTGGGACCACAAGTGCGCACCACCACGCCCAGCTAACTTTTGTATTTTTTAGTAGAGACGGGGTTTCACCATGTTGGCCAGGATGGTCTCCATCTCTTGACCTCGTGATCCACCCGCCTACGCCTCCCAAAGTGCTGGGATTACAGGCGTGAGACACCGCACCCGTCCTATGTTGTATTTATTTTACCACAATTAAAAACAAAACAACAACAAAAAGCAAGGTGTCTTGGAAGAAGCCAAGAGTTCTTGAGCATCTTTTGGTGCTATCTTACAGTCTACTTGCTCTGCGCCCCTGTGTGTCTGACTTCTCCTTCATGCTTTTGACCTTCTTTATACACAACCATCCTGGATGGATAAGCCTGCACAGAGTGTTTCCTAAGAGATAAGTAGATGGATTTTGTTCAAAAGCCTTATCCCAAGGGCTGACGTCAATTCTAATGTGTCTCATTATGGTTTCTCCCCTGAGTCTTCTCAAAACCTCTTGGCCCCATAATGTCAACTTTTAGCCCCACGTGTCAGTGTCTGGAGATTCTTTGCCAAGTTAACCCCTACTTTCTCCTTCCAACTCACAGGGGCCCTAGGGGCACATGTATTTGCCTGAAATCTCTCTCTTTTCTTTTGTTTGCTAATTCTCTGGCATATTTTTCCCTATCTTGATTTTCTTCTTTTTCCAAAATGTGTACTTAGTTTAAAATTTTAGGATACAAATGCCATTCCTGGGTAAGTAAAATGGTCTTTGCTATAATTATTATTCCATATGTGTGAGTACCTTGTGCATGTTTGGAAATTATCAGCAAAGCCATAGGATTTGATTCTAATGTTTACTTTAATTCAGCTGGCTCACATTATACAATAAAATCTGACTAATTCTGAATAATGGAAGTTAGACTACTGCGATTTCTTGAAAAATGAGAATCATTGACTAATTTTCAACATAATTAATTTTTTTTCTTTTAAATTCCATGTGTATTATAAACAAAGTAAACAGACTAATAGGTAAAATGAGATCAGTTACAGAATGATTATGAGTCAAAACATACTGGCATAATGAAATTAATGCCTGTGAACATATACTAATTGTTTAATGGTTGGATTCAAAAATTAAAAGTACCTTGACAGGTGTTCTCATTGTCTTCCCTCCTGGATGATAGGATGATTTTCTCTCCAGGTATTCTTCTTACCTGAGAACCCCTTCCACAACTTCTTCACTGTTGTCACTTCTCAGTGCTATCATATTTTTTTGCTCACTGGTCTTATTTCTCATAGTCTTCCTGACATAATTTCAGGTTCTGCCCACTCGCTGCTGTTTCTCCAACTTTAGCCATTTTGTGTTCTCCAAGCCTGGATTCCCAGCTGCCAACTGAATGCTTCCACATCTCAGAATAAATCAAAACTCTAGATACTTTGAACTGAATTCATCCTTTTCGTCCTCATAACTCATTATTCCGGTATTCACTATACTTCTCTGACCAGAAACCCCTGCCCTTACTCTTTTAGTTATAGCAAGAGAGGTGACTAATATGGTGGCCACTTTCACACACAGCGCCCTTGCAAGTTTACATAATTATGTCCTCAGTTTATAGGTAAGTGAATGTAGATTGGGTGAAGTGACCTGCCTAAGAGGTCCAAGTGAAGGCTCAGACATTAAGACTACAAGGCTTGTATTTTGAATGCCAGACACTTAGTTCAAACCCTCATAATTTCACCTGGAATATCTATTAATTTGCCTTCAATTTCACCTTACTCAAATCCATTCCCTTTACTGCCACCAGTTTCCTTCCTCCTTTCCCCCCTCAATTCCTTCCTTTTTCTTTTCTTCCTTCCTTCCTCCTTTAGAGTGATTACAAAGGAAAAGACCGCTCATTGTCTCTCCTGCTTGAATGTTTCAAAGTCTCCATCTTGCCTTCCTAATCAAATCCAAACTCTTAACCCTTTATGATCAGGTCCCTGAATTCTTGCCCAGGATTTGATCTCACCATTTATCTAATGATTTCCTTCTCATCACTTACAGCTATACCAAACCGCTTGAAGTTATCAATGGATCGCACATGCTGGTCTTTGCACCTCTGCATGCACTTCCTCCTTTGCCGAGAACTCTCCTCGCACTGGCCAACTCCTTTCATTCTTCAGAACTCAACCTGTCCTCCCTCCACCTCCATCATGTTCCTATAGTACTCTGGGCTCTGGGCTTCTCCAATGTTGTTTGTGACAATAACCAAATGCTTTTGGATGATTATGTCAGGTGGTTACCAGTGCAAGGAGGTCTCTAATTTTAAATTGCTTCCCCTACGGCATTCACAGCATTCTTCTGCTTTCTTTTCTATTATTCCTTGGTTTATTACATCTTAAATCAGTACCTCCTTACAGAAACACAAATGCAGATCAGTCTGCTCTTTTCTCTTAAAACTTTTTCCAGTTAATTCAGCCACAGAGGTTAATATTTTGGTTTATTCTTCTTTCTATCTCCCTTTCCCTCATATATTTTCATCTGAGAGCAAAGAGATAGCCCCAGTTACTGGTCACTTATGCAAGCTGACATCAGTGTCCAGGAAAAGAAAATACAAAAGGTTTAAAAGTGAGATCGGCATAGTAAAATCAATAGCATCCATCTGTAATGCGTTTAGAAATTTTTAGTAAACACCGTTAAGCCTTCACAATATTTCCATTAACTTCTGATTTGGCACAATGTAATTTACTTTATATCCTACAGTCCATTAAAAAGTAAATAAGAATATATTTCTGCCAGGCGCAGTGGCTCAAGCCTGTAATCCCAGCACTTTGGGAGGCTGAGGTGGGTAGATCACGAGGTCAAGAGATCGAGACCATCCTGGTCAACATGCTGAAACCCTGTCTCTACTAAAAATACAAAAATTAGCTGGGCGTGGTGGCATGCGCCTGTAGTCCCAGCTACTTGGGAGGCTGAGGCAGGAGAATTGCTTGAACCCGGGAGGCAGAGGTTGCAGTGAGCCGAGATTGTGCCACTGCACTCCAGCCTGGTGCCTGGTGACGGAGTGAGACTCTGTCTCAAGAAAAAAAAAAAGAATATATTTCTTATTAGTTTTGTATTGGTTAATTATAAATATGGCAACATACTTAGTTTCTACTATATTTTTAATTAAAAGTATCTATGGTCATCAACTAGAATATGGATTACACAGACTTTTATGGTTTGACCTGGAATCTAATAACCATTTGTAAGAGTGTTTCTATAGAAAAAAAAAAAAAAGGCCTTCCAAGTTTTAAATAACTGCCCTACAGACTTTGAGGCATAACCCTTCTAGAAGCTGTGGTCTTTTTACATTTAAATTTGTTAAAGTTTCACTGCATATTTAAAGAAAATTTAAATTGTTTTCCATGCATGCTTAGGGAACAATGAAAATGTAATGAAAAGTGCATGCATTTTAGAGTGAGGCGGTTTGGTGTTTAAACTCCACTGCCACCATTTGTCTTTTCTATGTTAAGCTTACTTAAGCTTTCTGAACCTCAGTTTCCTGATCTCTAAAATGAAGATTAAATCTACGTACATTCTGCATCTGCCCCATTAGTAAATCATGTCCACTTTCTCCCCAAAAGGTGTTTCGTATCGTACAATTTTTCACCTGAATGCTGCCGTCCTGCTGCGAGTCATCACCACCATTATCTGGATTGCTGCAATGAATTTCTGTTTGGTTGCCTTATTCCTGCCTTTGCCTCCCCTTCAGTCTATTTGCAACTTGGCAGCCAGAGTATAAATATTAAAAAGTGAGTCAGCCACACCATTCCTTTGCTCAAAAGTCTGTAAGAGGTTCTCATTTCACATGGGTAAAAGCCAGAGTCCTCACTGTGTCTCACAAGGCCTTACATAATTTGATTCCTGTTCTTCACAATTTCTCTCCCTACACACACACACACACACGCACACACACACCTGTGCCTTAGCAGTCTCCCTTGCCCACTTATTTCCAGCCATATTGTCTTCCTTGTTCCTCAATATTCCAAATATTCCGAATATACTCCAAATATTCCAAATCACCCTTGCATTTGGTGATTCCTCTGCCTAGAATGCATTCTGGATATCCATATGACTTGCTCCCTTGCTTATATCAGCTCTGACTCAAATACTGTCTTCTCTGTAAATCCTTTCCTAGACACGCTTTCTCAAATGGCCAGTGACCCTCTTTCTCACCCTGTGCCCACACCTCACATGCTCCTTTCCTTTATTTTCTCCTTAGCATTTACCAGTCTCTGAACACTGTATGTTTTATTTATTTACCCTCATTTGTCTCCCCTGCTAGAATGTCAGCATCATGGAGGATGGGAATTTTTGTACTATTTGCTTTTGTTGTACTCCCTGCACTTAGAACCCGGGGCCTGGCACATAGTAGGCACTTGATAACTTGGGTTTAATGACTTCCTACCTCTCCAGTTGTTTTAAAGGTTAAGTAAAATAATCCGTATAAGGAACTCCTACATGGCAGTTACTACCTCTTAAGAAATTTGGCTTTGGTTGTATGGGGAGCTCCGTCCCCATACAAGCCCCTCCATGTATAAAATGGGTTATAATTAACACCTGACCTTACTATAAGGAATAAACAATATAATGTATATAAACTACTTGGCACAGTGCCTGGCACATAATTAACATTCAGTAAGCTATAACTGGTCATATGCTGATTTTCAAATATCTTATCTTATGGAAGTTGGGGGAAAGTAGATGGTGGGAAGTAGTGGGATGGACTTGGAGTCCTTGGGTCCTCTCTTCTGTTTAATTCTCCTGTTTGATAGTTGTGTGCCTTTGAAAAAATGGCATAATCTTTCTCTGTTTCAATTTCCTGTGAGGAATACAGTAAATAATGCCAACATAACACCAGGGAAGAACTATTTCTCAAAGGGAGACTAGTTTCTCTATAGAAAAGAACTGTTACAAGTTTTATTCATAAACTAAGTATGTTGGGTATAAAATAAGTTCTACATGCCATTATCAACATGCATTTTAAACGCTATATAAAATAAACAAAAATATTTCATTCTAATTATGGATGATCTTATACCTTTCAGGACTGTATGTGCATTTTCCCAAATATCAGTTCTAATGTCACATTTTTCCATACTAGTATCAGACTAAGAGAATATGAAAACCTTGTCATTCTGGGGTGTGTGTGTGTGTGTGTGTGTGTGTGTGTGTGTGTCTGTGTGTGTCTGTGTGTGTAGGCATGCATGTTGGGGATTAGGGTTACCAAATAAAAAATAGGACAATCGGTTAAATTTGAATTCATTGTAAACAATGAATATTGTTGTTATACGATTTTTAGTAAATAAAGGTTTAGTATGAAATTATTCATTGTTTATCTGAAACATTTTAACTGCCCATGCAGTATTTTTAGTTGCTAAATCTGACCAACCTACAGGGGGCGCTGTATATCTCTGTACGATACCCTTAGGCTTGTGACCAGGAAATATGGTTGGATTAGTTCTGCAACCCGTAGTTACAGGGGTCAGCTGTGCTGAAACTAGGTAGGTCTCTACTGGCTTACTGCCACTCCCAAATGCTGCTCTCTACAACAGCCGATTACACTGCCACAGTGCCCTGTCATTAGACACAATCTAATGAGAAATAGCAATAGTCAACACTTTGGAATTTTGTTCTTTAGAAACTGTGTGGTAAATGAGGTAGTTTTTCAACATTTAGTTTCATGATGAAATGATATCTTTGAAGTTCTCCATATTATAAAAGAATGGTTTGACAATGTTCAGACTCATTGAATATTAGATATGGAAGGATCTTCAGAGGCCTTCTTGGCTACTCCTTTTATACTGATAAAGAGACACTCAGAGAGTTCAACAGATTTGTGCAGGACTACATTCTGGCTAGGATGAGAGTTTGGCCCTCTGTCTCCAGGCTCCACTAGTTTTCCCTACAGAGTTTCTCCTGTGGTGCTCCCTATCTAATCCCTGCCATGACATTAGAATACACATTCATGCAGTGACAGAGTAGGATCCATTTTTCTTTCTCTGTGTGGCACCTTGCCCAGGATCATTTGGATGTATGGATATAATTGATAATCTGGTGCACCATGGTGTGTAAACATTGCCATCCACCTGGCCACTGGGATTTTAAGTCATAAGTTCATCTCTATTAAAATAATTTTTTATACATTAAGTTGTGTCACTTATTGTGATTATACAAAAATAATGATCCTATTCCCAGACCCTTACAATAATGCACATTTTTTTTTTCCTGTTCTTCAAGGTACAATGTCAAAGGTAGATTCTAGTGTGAATCTATGTCACCATAGCTTATTTAGATATTCTGCATTTTCGGTATTTCAGTAAAATTTAAATTATTCTTGGTTCAGAACAAATTCTAAATAGCATGACACCAATAGGACAATTGGAAATTTGAACAGCGACTTTAATGGTGATGGTAAAGAAAGATGTTTAATTCTTTAGGTGTTGCAGTTACATTTAGAGACACATGCTGATATACTTAAGGATGTGCTCTTAGCCTGACTTCAAAATTATATTGTGGAAGGAGACAGGATGAAGTAGGGAATGGATCAAACAAGATTAGTATTGAGATAATTATTGAAGGTGGATAGTGGGTGCATGACAATTTCATTATACTACTCTGTCTGCTTTTGTCTATGCTTGAAATTTTCCATAACAAACAGTGAAAACTATATCCTTATCTCCAAACACTAGTCTGCTTATACAAAGCCAAAATAAAATTATATCACAGGAAATGAAATACTTTAATGCCCATCTGTAGTGGGGAGAAATAATATTTGTCCAAAAGTTTAGTAGTTGTGTACCTGCTTCTTTTCTCCCCCTTTTCTATTTGGGGGAGAGTCAACATGTAAGAGAAAGAACTTAGAACTAGGGAGTCAGGGAGTCTAGATTCTAGCAAGTATCTGCCTTTTGTTAGTTGTGTGACCTCAGGCAAGATACTTAATCTCTATGGGTCTCAGTTTTCTCATTACGTAAAATGAGAACATTGCACTGTGTGGTTTCATAGGGCGTTTGGCTCTAAAATTGTTTGACTTGATATCACACGCAGGCTTTCCAAATCCCCTGTAAACTTGGCACATGGTGTGTTTAGTACTGTATTCTGACTCTATTAATGGAGCAATGGCCAATATTATGGGGACAACGATTTTGACTTTAAAATATTAGGAATGAGACACCAAAATATTATATGCTCCTTATGGATCTCCTGTGCAGGAATTTATTATTTAGTTTCTTCTGAAGTTGATATTTTTAATTGAAATTTTCTAGTCAACAATGAGTTATAGAAATGACTTCTCACTTTGAAAAGTTGAAATTTCTTGATGTAGTGCTAAAATAAACTCAAGGTTTTAAAATCATAGTCCAAGGTCTTCTTAATAATACTATATTTGTTATATACCATTTTATGATTTTATTACCTTCAGTTATGTCACCAGTTTTCTTAATTAATTCTTTTATATTTTTTCATGTAGCCAGACATCTCTTCACCAATTTTATTACTTTTTTTTTTTTTTTTTAACTATACCTAGTTCTGGAATTTGGCACACATTACACATGCTGTATTTAAGCCTTAAAAAATCAAGCCATAGTGAAACTTCTGAATATGTGAAGCATAACCCTAACTCACAGTAGATACATGTTTGTAACTTCTACATGAGTATTAAATTTTATCACAGTGCTATAATCATTGCAAAACATTTGCTTATGAAAAATATGTACTGAATATCACTTTATATTAATACTAAGTATTATCTCAATGTCATATCAAAATTCATTCAACAAATGTTTTATGAATGTCTTCTAGGTGTGTTAATTCTGAAAAGGGATTTCACAGGAAGGGAGGATTAGAAGAAATTACCAGAGGACACAGATTTCCAATTTTAAACTGATTTATTCATCAGAAAATGTTACTAAGACACACTTACTTATTCATACATACACTCCTCCTCTTGCATAGATACTTCAAAATTACCATAATTAATTCAGAGTTCCAACTCTGGTCCTCTTAAAGTGACTGTTTCAGTGGAAGTCATAATGGAATATCCCTAAGAAATCCATTATCACCCTTTAAAAAAATACAAATCCTCTTGGCTTACTCAATGTCTTTGTGATAATTCGTTTTATCAATCAGTAACCTTCTGGACCAAGATTTTTTTGTTTACTTTCTGTGAAATAGCGATACTTTTATCTAGAATCTTTCGGCATCAGCTTTTGTTTGATCTTAATGGAAACGTGGTCTTCTCTCAACTTGCTAGAAGTACTAGACATGACAAGTACTATGATCTGTTCCTTCTTTAGTCAGATATGTACTTTAGTAACAATGCCAGACTCTTGGATACTGCTTTTGTAACAATTCCTTTCTTTCATCATAATCTCTGACTAATACATTAGGTAGGCTCCATGGTTAGCGATTAATATTAATATTCATTCATTTAGTCATTCAATAGACATTCTTTTGGTCATACTGTTTGCTACCTAAGTACAAGAGTGACAAAGATAATCCTAGCACCCTCCATTTCAAAATAACTTATTTCTCTTTAGGAATCCTTGGTAGCCTGTCAACTAATCATATGCTCTGTCGTTGAGCTTAAATAGTCTGTGTTGTCCTGATCATGGTGTCTTGAGTTTCTTTTTGAGTCTTTCCATACTCTTTTCATCAAGATTCCCATGGGGCTGTAGGAAAACATTAGGGGAACATGTGTCCAGAGGAAAGGCTTAACCAAATCATTTTCCCTCCCTGGACAACCTTTTAGAGATTTTTGTTGTTGGTGTTTCATAGTCGTTTTAATATTCTTTCATGAAGAATATTTCAAAGCCTTTTTAAAATGAAAAAAATTAGGGCCACTGGTTGCCTGGTTGCCCTTTGTTCATATAGTTCTCTCATTTTCACATAAGTGCTTTATGTAAAGGAGAGCTTGATTTTCTACTTCAAAAATCAATTTCCTCCCTGAGCCCTTCCTGACTATTACTTTCCATGGTGACTTTTTATTCATTCATTCAACAAATATTTACCAAATGCTCAGTGTGTGTTGGCATCGCATAGATAAAAAACTGAGTCAGTATATTTTTCTTAGGAAGGTTATGACTTAGTTCTTTTCTCTGTCTGGCATTATTTTTGTTATTGGTATCCCTCTCTTGAGTTGTGTTTACTTTTTGTACTGAACATTTACTGTGTTTGTTTCGATTTGCCCTAGCATTCTAAGCAACACAACTCAATTTTGGATGCTGTAAATCTTTACAATTTTTTAAAAATTAAAACTGAAGCAAACAATTCAAATATTCTTCAAGTCATATCTATATTATCCTAAAAAATGTGCATTTATTTGTTTTTTAACATTATCCTCTAAATACATAGTTTTAAACTATTCCCTAATTCTCACAAATAATGATGGGGTAAGCTTTACTGCTTGGGCAACCATCACTTTTAGGCATGGAGACTAGGGAACTTTGCCTTTCTTTTATGTTTGTTTCCATAACCATCTTGCTAGAGTCCCTGAATTTGTCTCATGATCACGTTTTAAATTGTCCTCAGCTCAATCTTCCAATCTGGATCTAGCTCTACCCTTGTGTCAACTTGTTAAATGACCCTCCAGTTCTCAGCTGTAATTCTCATATAAGTTTCTTTCATTGTGCTATAAGGATTTCTTCCTCATTCCCCTTTTGTCTTATGAATTTCTGTGTTTGGGGAGTGGGTGGTCACTTCTGTGACAAAGGAGAGAAAAGATTGCCAAAGATGTTACCTCTTGTGACTTTATTTCCTTTGCTCCACACTGTCCATTCTGTGTTCTTGATCACATATTATAGATGATTAGGTTGGGAGAAAGAAAATCAGGCACATATTTCACGTGTCAGTTTGCCTACAGCATTTCAAACCTCGTAACTGGTCTTCTAGTCTGTAGTTCCTGCCCAATGCAGGCAATTCAGCAGATAACAATTAACCTGTTAAAATGCAAATATTCTTATTCACACACAGATGCCTCTTCAGGCACATTAAATAATGTCTGTTCCCATTTCCTTAACTTTCCCTTTATTCACAATCGTCCTGATTCAGTTCATATTTTAAGGAAGAACTCAAATGCTACTTGCTCCATGAAATGATCCTTCACATTTGTGAGAGAGTTAATACCTCTCTCCTCTGTTTTATAGTTTTACTGGATTATTCTAATTATATAATGTTCCCCTTTATCCCTAATAATTTTTTACTTTAAATTTTATTTTATCTGCTATTAATATTGCTATACCTTTTTTTGTTTTAAAATTTTTTTAGTTACTATTTTACTAGAAGAGTTCTTTTAAATCTTTTTATTGTTTTGCCTTTCTATGTAATTTTGCTTTAGACATGCCTTATAACTGGACTTTTTAAAACATCTGATCTGATAGAATATAATCCATTTATATTTATTGTTATTCCTGGCTGATTTGTGCTTTTTCCTATTTACAAATCTCAGTTTCAATATTTACTAACTTTGTGATTTGGAATATTTGTTTAACATATATATTTTACTTTTGTCATCTGAAAAATATTGGCTATAATAGTATCTGCCTAATTGTAAAGATTCAATATTCAATCAGTTAATGTACGTAAAATGACTTAAAACGTGCATAGTAAATGCACAATGAATGCTATTACTACCACCACTGCTGGTACTACTACTACCATTTTACCTTGTTTTCTATTTATAAGACCTTTTATTATTTTATTTGTTTATTTGTTTCCTTTTTATCATTACCTGATGCACAGAACTTTTCTTTTCTCCCTTTCTACTAGATTGAAACTATAAATTGTATTGCCATTATTTTATTGGTTATCATTATTTTTGTTTCTTTATTTTTAAAATTTACATAGAGTAGTATTCATCTGTTTGGTGTACAATTACATGAGTTACAATGCATATACAGATTCTTGTAACTATCACCACAATCAGAATTCTAAACAATTCCAAATGTGCCACAGAATTTTCTCCTTCTGACCTCTGTATTCAGACCTTTCCACTACCCCTAAAATCTGACAATCATTGATCTGTTTTCTGTCTCAAAAGTTTTCCCTTTCTCATCTAAATCTAATCATAAAATATATAATCTTTTGAGATTGGGTTCTTTAACCTAGAAAAAATGTCATTTAGATGAATCTATATGGAGAACTATCTATTACATTTTAATAATAAAAATTTTTACCAAAATTTAAAATTATTTAATATGTCTACACTTTTTAAGTGAAAATATCTTAGCTATCCATACACACACTAACCCTTTATCCATCTGTTTTTCTTCTTATTGTTGTATAGAGTTTTAATTCTACTTTTAAAAACATTTTTTTGTTGTTGTTTTTCAGGTAATTAAATGTAGAAGGAAGGTTCTTTAATACTTTCAATCACTTCTTTTTTTTCATCTCTCGACCCCTTTGTATTTACTGTTTTTCTTACTAATGCACATTCCCTAATAGTTTTTCCAGCAAGGGTCTGTGAGTAGTAATTTCTCTTACTCTCTGTCTGAAATGTCTGTTTGCTACTCTTCAGTGTAAAATGATAGTACACCTCAAGACAGAATTCCAGATTGGTAGTTTTCTTTCCATTTTCAAAAGATATTTTCTATTGTTTCCTAGCCCTATTGTTGCTAATGAAAATTTATTGCGAATTTTATTTTTTGTAGATAAGCAGTTATTCTTTCTGGAAAGTTCATATATGTGAATATATAGTTATATGTATAGTTATTGTTATATAGTTATTTATATATACAGTTACTGTGTATATATGTATAGCTATTCTTCATGCAGTTTCACTAAATTCTGCTTAAGTTGTGCTTTATTTTTGGTTTTCTAACTTGACCTTTGTTTTATATTTTTAATCTAAGAATATCTATTCTTAGATAGATTCTCCAAATTCAGCTTTGGATTTTTTTAAATCTATTCCCTTTATTCTTTACTTTGAATTTTTTAAAGAATACTTGAAAGTTGCAACTCACATTTTGTGTCTCTTAATTGCTTTTTCATGTATTTTTAAATACCTTTATTTTTTTATATTGCATTTTAGGTGAATTTATCAATACCATATTTCAGTCTTATTTTTAATTTGATGGAATTTGTAACTATTTTTGAACAACAGACAGTGGGTAGAACTGATACTGCATCAGTTTCTGGATATGACTTATCTTTTGTATCAGTCACTTTAGAGCCTTAAACATGAGAAGTTTCACTGCCATGTGAATGATCACATAGAAAGACCCTGAGACTTCATGGAAAGGGAGTGGGGCCCACCTGATCCCAACCTTCCAGCCATCTCTGCCAGGGAACCAGGCATGTGAGTGAATCTGTCTCTGACCCTTCATATCACCCCAGCCACCATCTGAATACCATCGAGTGACTATAATTGATAGCAGGCGAAGCAGAAGAATCACTCAGCTGAAGCCTGTTGAAATCCTTGACCTACAAAATTACAAGGTATAATGAAATGGTAATTGTTTAAGCCATTTAAGTTTTAGGGTGTTTTGTTGCTTAGCAATAAATAGCAGAAATGTGACCTTATATTGAATCTGACTGTTTTCCTGCCCCCTATCTACTCCCCTGCATCTCTGTACCTACACTTCTTGACTGCTGGTTTTGGGATGCTTCACTAAATTTCCTCATTTCTCAGTTGAGAACTAAGACTTAGAGCTCTGTTGAGAGCGGGCGATATGGGAGGTACTGCAGACTGGAGTCACTGAGCCAAAAGCATCTTGGTCCAGTTCCTGACTTACATGAAGAACCCTCAGTATCATCCCTTCCCTCTGCTGGAGCCTCAGGAAATCTTTAGATGAGAACCTGGAAGTAAAACCCATGAAAATTTGGATCTCCACTAGGACTTTGACCCCAAGAATTGTCTCACTCTCATGTAATTCACACTCAGCCTCCAAAAATTCATCAACAATCCCTTTTAAATAATTTTACAAATCTATGGCTTCAGAATATACGGCTTCAGAGGCTTCTGTTCCAGGTATGTAGATCTAGGCTATGTCTCTCGGATCCTCTCTCCCCAAATTCCAGGGTGATGGTTTGCTATATAGTCTGATTTGTCTGATGGGTTCAAGAAAAATCAGTGATTTTCAATGTATCCAAGCTTTTCCTTGTTGTAAGGTTGACAGCGACGACTTCTAAGCTCCTTGCCTGTCTGAGCTCAAACCAGAAACCAGTTATGGCTTTTTTATTTTAAATTTTCATAATTTCTGTAAGTATATATTATTGTTAAAAGTTAGAACCAGGATGCAGAACCTTGAAGTGTGAAAATGCCCCCTCCACCATAAATCGTAAATATTTTCTTTATAATTCTTTTTCTGTGTATAAAGTGGGCTTTAAAAAAAAACTATATAATCAATCTAACATACACACAGAAATGTACCACATCCTAAGTGTACAGAACAATGAATTTTCACAAACTAAAAGTCACCTATACAACTGACACCCAAGTAAAGAATCAGAACATTACCACATTCCCAGAAGCACCTCGCATGCCTCTTAAACTGCCCTTTCAACTTTACTCATTGCCCTACCCTCAAAAGATAACTACTATTCTGACTTCTAATAGCATATGCTAATTTGGCTTGGTTTTGAACTTATAAATGGAATTACACAGTATGTGCTCTTTCGTATCTCACTTGTTGAGTTTAATGTCAGGTTTTTAGATTAATCTGCATTATTGTATATAGTTTATTCTCACTGCTCACTGTGACAATTTATTTGTCCATTCTAAAATATATGAAGATTTTCATCGTTTCTAGGCTGGCTGAAACTTTCTAGGACATATTTTTGATGAACATATATGTGTATTTCTATTAGGTGTATTCCTTAGAGAAGTCTAATTGCTGAATCATAATGTATGCATACTTATAGCTTTCATAGACACTGAAACGTAACTTTCTGCATGGCTGTCCCTGTCCTCCCTCACCCCCTCATTGCCCTATCCCATCAACTCTACCCAGAATGTATGAAATTTATGGGTGTCCCATATCCTCATCAACATTTTATATTTTGCATCTTTTTCTTTCTTTTTTGCCGTTTCTGAAGTGCATAGCGGTATTTCACTGTGGTTTTAATTTTATTTTCCCTGATGGGTAATAATGTTGAACTTCTTCTTATGTTTACTGGGCATCTGAGCATGCCATTCATGATGATGGACTTTCAATCAAGTCTGTCTTTCTAGCTAGCCTGAAAGGTCTTTCTAGGCAGGGTTCTTATCATTACCTTTGCATCTCTCAAAGTCTACCATGAATGTTGTTCTTCTCATCTGCCTTTCACCCAGTGTCATGGAGATGCCTGCTTAATTGAATAAACATATAGAACATAAAGGGTCAACTTTTATATCCCAGGCTGCACTTAGGAGCCACCACACAGATTATTCCTGAAGAATCAAATATATAAGTTTTAGATTTTAAAGCATTAAAAAGATCTTAGTAAATATTTATTCAGTACCTAGTATATATTGAGTTTTGCATGAAGCTGTGTTGGTGGAAGGCTTATGGATGAATCACAGACAATTATTTTAGTCATGGAGCATTTAGACACTGTGACGGCCTAGATTCAGTGCTGGTTTTGAATGAGCCTGCCTTTAATGTAAGACCTCTATGTATATTCCCCCATCTTTCTGGTGCAACTGGATGGGAAGAAGCTGGTGTATAGTACTTTAAGCACATGAACATGGAAGCTACTTTGAAATTTCATCTTGCGAGATTTCTGCCTAGTAATTTTCTAAAAGGGAAAAAATAAGATTTTTTCACTGACATTTTTTTCAAAAGTGGTGTGAAGTGTGTTTTGGAGATGAAAACATCCAAGTACTTGGTTCCTAATTTCTCAGCTGTCCTGGACAGTCTCAAGTGTCACTGTGGGTTTTATTAAATAAATTCCCTTCCCAGTCTGACACAGCTTTGTTATCCTCTATAATAGCAGAGCTGCGACCTCCACCCTGAGGAAACACTCTTCCCGGCACTAACTATGACACCTAGAGATTTCATTTTGCCTCAAACACTCTCCTATTTTCCTCTCATAACTGTGAACAACTCCTCTGTGGAATCAGATACTTTATGCAGTAGGTTCACACACTGAAAAAATGCCTTTCAGACGGTGGACAGCCACCTCCCAAAGGAAGAATACTGTAGCTGTGACGGTGATGGTGCAAAGTCCATTTCTCCGTTGTGCTTAGTGCGAGATCTCGCTGTGCACTTACTTTTTTTTTAAAGGTATCTCTTCATCCTGCTTTTCTCTTCTAATCAACTTCTGCTACAGAAAGTAAAGGGAAAAATGAACCCTTCCATGGAGAATCTACATATGTTTAGTACCTGAGGTATAAATTGTGGCTGTTGTTTTCTTCTTATTCAAAGTCATTCAAAACATTTAACCTAATGAAGATGAGATGACATGCGTATCTCAGCACTTAGGGTGATTCTGTGCAAGTTTCTTCCCTCTGTGCTCTATGAAGTGACAAGTACTTTTGTAGCTCATGTTTCCTAAAACTTGTACCTATAAACTCTTTTAGGATTTCTGGTCTAATGTACTTTCCCTCAATTATAGTTAAAATTCCATGGGAAGGTTTCCACATGCTATGGACTTAAACGTGTCCTAGCAGCCACAGCATGGCCGCTGAGCTTTCTTTTCCTTTTACCTTGTCTCTGGTTCCGGTGACTTGCTACCAGTGACTCTGGTACTCACAGAAGAAGAGTTTCTGCAGGGAACCATTGTCTCTGTCCCCCTCCTCCTGCAGAAATGGAGGGAGGCACGGCGTGGTGGCTCACGCCTGTAATCCTAGCACTTTGGGAAGCTGAGGGTGGCAGATCACCTGAGGTCAGGTGTTTGAGACCAGCCTAACCAACATGGAGAAATACCGTCTCTATTAAAATACAGAATTAGCCATATGTGGTGGCTCATGCCTGTAATCCCAGCTACTGAGGAGGCTGAGGCAGGAGAATTGCTTGAACCCGGGAGGTAGAGGATGTAGTGAGCCGAGATTATGCCATTGCACTTGTGCCTGGGCAATAAAAGTGAAACTCTGTCAGAAGAAAAAGGAAGGAAAGGAAAGGAAGGGAGAGAGAGACGGGAAGGGGGAGGGGGAGGGGGAGGAGGAGAAGGAAGGGAAGGGAGTGAGAGAGGTAGAGGGAGGGGAGGAGAGGGAGAGGGAGAGGGAGGGAGGGAAGGTGGAGGGGAGGGAAAGAAATAGAGGGAATACTTCTTTGCTTGCTTCACGGTTAATCTTTATCAAATATGTCCTCAAGCAACACACCTTATGCCCCATGTCCCACTGAGTTTCTAATGAAGGAACTCTTTCATTTTCCATCTGTTGTCCCTGTCCCCAGAGGCCTGGCTGGGAGACATATGCAAGTGACCAGCACCACACTTAGAATCATCTCCCACACTTAGAATCAATCCCAGTGACCAAGGCATTGTCTCTGGTTAGGCTTATATCCCCTACTATCTCTTCCCTTAGCTAGAGTCCCTCCCAGAGGGTGCCTCAGTCTCTCAGGAGAGTGGTCTTTTGTGGGAGCTTACCCTCCAGTTCAGCTGACGGAAATGTCTGCCTTCAACCATGCTCATGGCCTCCATATACTTTTATCCTAGGACTCCACTACCTTTTTTTTTTTAAAAGATGGGGTTTCTCCATGTTGGTCAGGCTGATCTCGAACTCCTGACCTCAGGTGGTCTACCCACCTCAGCTTGCCAAAATGCTGGGATTACAGGCATGAGCCACCATGCCTGGCCGACTCCACCACCATTACTGTCCTCAAAGACCTGACCACGTGCCGCAGCATTTATTTGTGAGATTCCTTTCTCGTTGGTAAATACAGCTAGTTAGAAAACATCCTTAGTTATCCATTATCCAAGCCAAGCTCAAGTTTTGTATTTTGCATTCATGAGCTTCTCTACATGGTTTCTGAGATTCCAGATTCCTCTGATACTTTTTCAAACCTTCTGCTTGCCTTTTTTCCGAGCTGCATTTGTTCTTCCCTCACCTTGTATAACCGCAAATACCCACATGGCATTTGAGTCCTTGCCTTTCTGCTACGGCCTGCTCCCATCTGAAACCCCCTTACCTACTGCTTTGGTTTCCACAATATGGTAATCACACTATGTGGATCTCTTTTGGTCAGTCACAGATATGACTTTTTTTTTTTTTTTGGTCTATTCAAAGAATATTTTTTCAGGCACCACTATGTGCCAAGAGCTGTATTCATGATGAATATGCCTCAAAATATACTCTTAAGGAAGGTGGAAAAGGAAACAGATGATGTGACAGTATAGCTATATGAAAAAGGGGTGAAAGGAACACCTGTGGGAGATGACAGCCTTAACAGGGAAGGTAGGAGAAGGCCTCTTGCATTGGCTGCTGTTTGTCCTTGGCTCGGTTCTTAGTTATTCATCACCTCCCAGTTACCAGTTCCTGACACAGGACCTTGACTGAGCTGGTAATCGCGTCTCATCCTCCTTCCCACACCAGTAGGTCCAGGGATAGACATACAACCCTAGCTGGGCCAACTAAAGGCATTCCCCTGGAATTTTCCTAGGAATTCTCTATCCTCTTTGGTATAGAGGCGGTTGTCTGCAGCTGCATTTGCAGAAAGCTTGTTTGTACTAGGACGAAATTAAGTTATTATATTGTGGGATACGGGGAAGGGAGGCAGGATCCACAAAGAGATCTGACAACAAGTTTCCCTAAATCAGGCCATGCCTTAAGTGAGGTCCATCACCATTCTTTCTGTCAATATAGACTTTTTTGTTGTTGTTCAAATTGCTTTGAGTTTTGTTTATGTTGGATGGTTTAGGATTTCAGTCAATTGCAACTAAAAGAGATGCGATTTAAATTCCCCTAAAGGAGGTGATGCCAGAGTGCTGAAGAAGGAGAGGTGCACCACAGAAAGGGGAAGCACTTGGAGCAAAGGCTGCAAGGAGGTGGACATGGGAACAGTGAGGACATTAACAGAAGGGGAGAGGACACTGCTTAAGGATATTGAAGAATCATTTACACAGAAGACTGAGCAGAGGAGTTTGGGGTTTTACTCTGACGACAATAATAAAATAATGAATTTTAGGAAGATGGTTTTGGTACCCCAAACGTTTTTACTCAAGTTCATTTGGAGCATGATGGAATGGAACAAAAATAAAGCAAGGAGAAAATTTAAACCACTCCTGTGTTACTCCAGTAAAAAATGATGAAGGCTTGAATTAAGGCAGTGGTCCTGAGAACAGAGTAAAACGATGGCTGTAAGAGAGAATAAAGTGGTAAAGCTGCCAGGGCAGACCTTGGGCAATCCTGGGATGAAGGAGACATTCCGCTGAGATGGGGAACATCAGAGGCAGGGAAAGTCTGGAGGAAAGATGAGGCCTTTCCTCAAGCTATCCAAGTCACCGCTAGATGAATTTGAATAAAATACCCTTTTCAGTTTTATTTCTTCATCTGTGAAAAAATTGTGCAGGGAGAATAAGTTTAGATTAGTTGGTCTTTAAGATTTCTTCAAGTGGTTTAAAAAAAGATTGATTTTATGTCACTGCCAAGGAATCTATTCAAAGGTTCAAATTCTAACGTCTCACCTTGGATTCTAAACTTTCCATTTTCATTTAGCCTCCCTGTGGCTCTTTAATGTTATTTGCAGATGCTTTCCATGCCGCACTCTCTGCTCTAGACAGAGCAGTTCCTTCCATGTTCCTGCAGATGCTGAATTTATAACGTGCTCCTATAAAGAATCCTCTTTTCCATTTCTTTCTTTAGCAATTGACTTAGCTCAGCTAGTTCTCTATTCTATTGAGATATCTTCCTTCTCCATACTCTGCTCTGTCCTGGGGCCCTTATATGTCTTCTCTGAACAGGCATTGTACTCAACTTTTGTGTCATACAATCAATCATACATATTCTCTGTAATTTAGAGCTCTAATTATTTCATATGTGTTGGTTTGCTTTCTAAACCCAGTGCTTCTTAAGGGTCTTTGGTGTCTAGAACAGTGTTGGGTGAATTGTAGAAGCATCATATAAGTCAGTTATATATGTTCTTCACCTCTCCTGTAATCTTCTTCCACCCCTACTTTGTCGGAAAATTTCATTCATACATCGTATAAGATGCCTTTCAAAGTTTGTCTCATCAGTGAAGCTAAGCCTGAGACTGAAATGAATTATCTTCATATATATGTAATATATAATATAATATATTTGAATATTTGTGTATATTTCAGTCATAATTTTCAAATAATATAGAGCAGCATTTCCAAGAATACATATAAAAGGCAAACAGATTTATTGTAATATCCCTCAGCCACCACACCTAGTACAATTATTACTTGACCCTTGGAAATATTTTTGCAGAGAAGAGGATTTCATATTTGTATCCATGAAGTCCCATTAGCACTTTGCAGCATGAAGAGAAGGTTGAGCTCATCCGGGGAATAAGCCCATCAGCTGACAGAAAGCAGGTGATGAGATCTCTCACCAGATTAAAAAGGGAAGGGCAGCAACTCATTAGGAAACACAGAGAGATGTCTGCTTAATTACTTGAAAAATGTCTGAGCCAGTACATTTTATGACACCTGGAGGGTATAAACATGCCCATAAATTTAATTAATTTTCTTTCTTCTTTCATTGCACCTGTATGGCCTAAAGGAAAGGAAGTCTAATGAAAGTACAATCAAGCACTTCTGCCGGACTTCCACAGTTCATTTGGGCAATATTCAGAAAATGAAATACTGAATTTCCTATCAGTTTATGGGGAGAAATGTATCTGGAAAAATGCAGCCCAGCAGTGAAATTATTCCCATGTCAAACTCTGATCAATGGCTTCTTCAGCTTTATTTCCAAAAAGAACTTAAATCTCTTTATAGATGTATTAAAACATATTTAATACTCATAAATCTCTAAGAGAAAATCAGAACTAGATATTAATTTTTTTTCTTGGAGGGAAGCATTATAAGAACTAGAAGACGTAGGGGAGTTGGTCAAAACTAGAGAGCAGGTAGCCCCATTTGCTGTCTGTTGCAGCAGCATCACCCACAATTTTGTTAAAAATCTTTGAATCTATGATATTGCTCTTTTTATCAATGTAAATTTAATAGTAATGAATATACTTGAATATCCATTGCCCTGTCACATCATTTAATGAGTGCTCACGCTTTGCCAGAGACGGTATCAGTGCTTTACACATCTCATCTTGAATCCTCATAACAGCATTGCAAAGAAAGTGATAAGCCATTTGAAATGACTCCAGGTCTTATCCAAGGTCACAGAGCTAGTAGGTTATGAAAGTGGGACTCAAATCCAGGTCCTTTTGGCTCCAAAATCTGTGCTCATTTAATTTCATTATATGAACAGTAATGTTAAGCCATTTTTCTCCTTGTTAATTCAGTGTCACTGAACTTATGAAAAGTTTATAGACACATCTTGTTTTCTTAAAAGAATTTTGACATTATTGAGCCTTGAGTAGTGAATTATTCATTGGAACGTCTGGACATAGCTCAAACAATCTGCCCTCCCAAGAACTTACTGAAGAAAACTTCAGCTATGTATAATTTTAACCCAAAATATACTTGTCTGCTTCCAGTTTTTCCTATAGATACCAGGAAAGGGTGTCTTCCTCGGTGTAGGAGAAAGGGAAAGAAGCTATTGCATATTGAGCACCAACTCTGTGCTGACTATACATCCAGACTTTTGTGTATATTAACTCACATGATACGAGTTATGTGGGGAGGCAGGTGACCATTCAGAAGCCTGTTAATCAAGTAATTCTCATTGAGAACATCCCAGGGCAATGCTGCCAATTCCCTTGGAATTCCACTTTTAAAAGATATGGTGGTGAATGCTAAGATTTATAGTCGAACATATCCTGGGGTGATTTGAAAATTGCTACTAGATAAAAATGAAATGAAATATTTTCATTTTAGCTGTTAAATTTCTCATTTTGTCATGAAATACCGTAGTTAGTGCTGTTTTCAGTTTTAATCTCCTGTAAACTGGTTGACTGTTCATGTTTAGTGGGCCCATAAACTAATTTGAATTGATCTGATTTTGCACAATCAAGCCCATTACACTTGTTTCAATTTTTTGCATCACAGCTTTGACATCTGGAAGCTATGAAAAGCACAACGGCCTGTCTAAAGAGACTATCACAAGAAATCACGTTAAAGGACGTATTATTAAGACCTGGCTAACCATTGGCACTAAACCTTCTGCCACTCTCTCTCCGTTTCTGTATCCAGCATCACAGATGAAAGTAGACAAGAGCGCTGGATCATGCGTAGAAGGCTACTCCCAAAGCCTTATTTGGGAATTGCATTTCTCAAAACACCTTGTTTTCTAGGTACCTAGTAAGCTCCCCAACCCATTCCCCCTCCCATTGCCCTCTCCGATTGGTTTATTCCAAGCAGTTATTAAACTAGCTATGATTAGTTCCTCAAAGATGCTTTGATCCTAATCAGGTCTAGCGGACATATTCCTGAGGCAGAGTCAGAAATACTTTTGTATTCAAGATTCTGAACCATCATGTGTATATCAGTATCACTATATGCCTTTGTTCTTTTATTTTTTTATTTTTTATTTTATTTTATTTTATTTTTTTTGGGACGGAGTTTCGCTCTTGTTACCCAGGCTAGAGTGCAATGGCGCGATCTAGGCTCACCGCAACCTCCGCCTCCTGGGTTCAGGCAATTCTCCTGCCTCAGCCTCCTGAGTAGCTGGGATTACAGGCACACGCCACCATGCCCAGCTAATTTTTTGTATTTTTGG
>NW_016107608.1:1932849-2041367 GCF_001604975.1 Cebus imitator
AGATTGACTTGCAGATGGTAAACCATCCTTGCATCCCTGGTATGAGACCTACTTGATCATGGTGGATTATCATTTCTATCTGCTTTTGGATTTGGTTAGCTAATATTTTGTTAAGAATTTTTGCATCTAGGTTCATCAGGGATATTGGTCTGTAGTTTTCTTTTTTGGTTATATCATTCCTGGGTTTTGGTATTAGGGCAATACTGGCTTCATAGAATGATTTAGAGAGGATTTCCTCTTTCTTTATTTTTTTTTTTTCTTTTCTTTTTTTCTTTTTTGAGACAGTTTCACTCTGTCACTAGGCTGGAATTTCTTTTTTTTTTTTTTTTCTTTTCTTTTTTTCTTTTTTGAGACAGTTTCACTCTGTCACTAGGCTGGAATGCAGTGGCACAATCTAGGCTTACTGCAACCTCTGCCTCCCAGGTTTAAGCAATTCTCCTGCCTCTGCCTTCTGAGTATCTGGGACTACAGGTGGACACCACTATACCCAGCTAATTTTTTTTTTTTTTTTAGTAAAGCCGGGATTTCAACACGTTGGCCAGGATGGTCTTGATCTCTTGATATTGTGATCCACAATCAAGCCTCCCAAAGTGCTGAGATTACAGTCATGAGCCTCAGCCTCCCAAAGTGCTGAGATTACAGTCATGATCCACCGCACCCTGCCGATTCCCTCTTTCTCTTATCTTTTGGAATAGTGCCAATATGATCGGTACCAATTTTTCTTTGAATGTCCAACAGAGAGCTCATCAGTGAATCTGTCTGGTCCTGGACTTTTTGTGTTGGTAACTTTTTCATTACCATTTTAATCTCACTGCTTGTTATTGTTCTGTTCAGAGTTTCTATTTCTTCCTGGTTTAATCTAGGAGGGTTGTTTATTTCCAGGAATTTATTTCTCTCCTCTAGGTTTTGTAGTTTATGCATGTAATGGTGTTCACATTACTCAAATGATCTTCTGTGTTTCTGTGATATCGGTTGCAGTATCTCCCATTTCACTTTTAATTGAGCTTATTTGAATCTTCTCTCTTCTTTTCTTGGTTAATCTTGCTAATGGTCTCTTTTCAAAGAACCAGCTTTTTGTTTCATTTATCTTGTGGCTTTTTGTTTGTTTTTTTTCAATTTCATTTAGTTCTGCTCTAATCTTGGTTATTTATTTTCATTTGCTGGGTTTGGGTTTGACTTTTTCTTATTTCTCTAGCTCCTTGAGGTAGGACCTTAGGTTGTTTATTTATGCTCTTTCAGCTTTTTGATGTAGGCATTTAACGCTATGAACTTTCCTCTTAGCACTGACCGTGCTGTATCCCAGAGGTTTGAATAGGTTATATCACTATTAGTCATTTCAAAGAATTTTTAGTTCATATCTTGATTTCATTGTTGACCCAACAATCATTCAGTAGCAGGTTATTGAATTTCCACTTATTTGCATGGTTTTGAGGTTCCTTTGGGGTTGATTGCAAATTTTATTCCACTGTGGTCTGAGAGAGTACTTGCTATTATTTTGATTTTCTAAAATTTGTTGAGATTTGTTTTGTGGCCTGTCATTTGCTCTATCTTGGAAAATGTTCTATGTGCCTATAAATGGCATGTATATTCTGCAGTCATTGGGTAGAATGTTCTGTAAATATCTATTGAGTCCATTTGTTCTAGGGTATAGTTTAATTCCATTGTTTTGTTGTTGACTTTCTGACTTGATGACCTGTCTAACACTGTCAGTGGAGCACCGAAGTCCCCAATTATTATTGTGTTACTGTCTGTCTCATTTCTTAGGTCTCGTAGTAGTTTTATAAATTTGGGAGCCCCACTGTTAGGTGCATATATAGGATTGCGATATTTTCCTGTTGGACTAGATCTTTTATCATTATATAATGTTCCTCTTTGTCTTTTTTAACTGGTGTTGCTTTAAAGTTTGTTTTGTTTGATATATGAATAGCTACTTCCGCTCGATTTTGGTGTCCATTTACATGGAATATTTTTTTCCATTCTCTTACCTTAAGTTTATATGAGTCCTTATGTGTCAAGTGAGTCTCTTGTTTGGTGTGTTATTATCCATTCTGCCATTCTATATCTTTTAAGTGGAGCATTTAGGCCATTTACATTCAACTTTAGTATTGAGATGTGAGGTACTATTCTATTCATCATGCTATTTGTTGCCTGAAAACCTTGGTTTATTTTTCATTGCATAGTTCTTTTATAGGTCCTGTGATATTTATGCTTTAAGAAGATTCTGTTTTGGTGTATTTCACACGTTCGTTTCAAGATTTAGAGTTCATTTTAGAAGTTCTTGTAGTGCTGGCTTGGTAGTGGCAAATTCTCTCAGCATTTGTTTGTCTATAAAAGACCAAATCTTTCCTTCATTTATAAGACTTAGTTTTGCTGAATACAAAATTTTTGGATGATAATTGCTTTGTTTAAGGAGGCTGAATATAGGACCCCAATCCCTGTAGCCTTATGATTTCTGCTGAGAAATCTGCTGTTAATCTAATTCTTTCCTTTGTCTTGACTTTAGATTACCTGATGACTATGAGTGCCTGGGCAATGATCTTTTTGTGATGAATTTCTCAGGTGTTCTTTGAGCTTCTTGTATTTGGATGTCTAGGTCTCTTGGAAGGCCAGAGAAGTTTTCCTCAGTTATGCCCCCAAATATGTTCTTAGAAAAACTCTAACTTTTAGAGTTATCTTCTTCCTCGGGAATGCCAATTATTCTTAGGTTTGGTCATTCAAAATAATCCCAAACTTCTTTTAGGCTTTGTTCATTGTTTTTAAATTCTTTGTTCTTTGTCTTTAATAGATCGGGTTAATTGGAAAGCCTTGTCTTTGAGCTCTAAAGTTTCTTCTTCTACTTGTTTGATTCTACTGTTGAATCTTTCAAGTGCATTTTGCAGTTCTCTTAAGTGTGTCCTTCATTTCCAGAAGTTGTCAGTTTTTTAAAAATTTATGATATCTATTTCACTGGAGATGTTTCTAACATGTTTTTGATTTAAGTTGGACTTCTTCTTTCTCTCATGCTTCTTTAATTGTATTAATAGTCAGCATTCTGAATTATTTTTCTGGCAATTCGGAGATTTTGTCATGGTTTGGATCCATTGCTGGTGAACTAGTGTGATCTTTTGGGATTGTTAAAGAATCTCGTTTTGTCATATTACTAGACTTGTTTTGGTTCCTTCTCACTTAGGTAGATGTCACAGGGAAGATGTGGGACTCAAGGGCTGCAGTTCAGATTTTTCTGTCTCATAAGGTGCTCCCTTGATATGGTGCTCTTCCCCTTTCCCTAGGGATGGGGTTTCCCGAGAGCTGAACTAACTGCAGTGATTGCTATTTCTCTTCTGGATATAGACACCCAGTGGAGCTACACAGCTCTAGGCAGGTAGCTCATTTGGGGAGCATACTGAGTTATATGTTTAATAGAGAGCTCAACCAACATTTAGTCCTGGAGCTGGGGAAAGAAATTATAGATGGAAGGAAGGCATGTATTTCATTTTAAGAAAGAGTGCTCTTTTGAGCTAATACTTCTGTAACATTAGTGTGCTTTGGAATAACCTGATAGTGTGCTTTGGAATAACCTGGAGGGTTTTGTGGGGCAAGCTTCTGGGTTTTATCTCTATAGATCTGATCAATAAGGTAGATGGAAGAAAAATAAGGTGGTGGAACCCAGGAATATGCATTTTGACAAATAGCTTAGATGATTTCACTATGACTTTGAACAAACTATTCTGAGGTTCAGTTTCTTCCTTTATTAAACGAGAATGGTAACTACCTTTTGTAGGGTGAAAAGGAGGAGACAACATGCAGGAAAAACATCTTATGAAGTATCTCCTCATGATAGTCCACAAGGAGGCTATCAATAGGGTGAAAAGTGTGTGTGTGTGTGTGTGTGTGTGTGTGTGTGTGTGTAGGTTATGTAAGGTGAGGGAGCAAAGTGTTTCTGGAAGGAAATGTGGTTTCCCATGTGGCATGACAAGTCGGTAAAGGAAGGAGAGAGTGAGAAATGAGAGAAGGTTAGTGAGTTTGATACGTGGAAGTCACAGATGAGAGAATCGTATTCTCGGACAGAAGACTGGGACAGGAGGAGGTTAGGAAGAGGGCAATGGGTGTTCCTTACTGTTTAAAGAATAGAATATTTAATGACACAGAAAAACATTAATGATATGTTTTTAAGTAAAATATAGTACAAATCAGAATGACCCTAATTTTTGTTATATCTAAGTAGTTATATTATTGGCAGGTTTTTATTTCCTCCTTTTCATCAATGGTATTTGTTTTTTATAGTTCAAATATTGGTTTTATAACAAAAATAAACATTCTTGAATTTTCTGAGTGGAATTGAGAGAAAAAAGGTATCTCTGGGGATAAGAGGACGGAGAGGAAAGCTTTTTTTTAAGGTTAGAAAATATTTTTGCTTGCTTGTTAGAGAAGGTACAGATGGAGTCAGGTGAGGATAAAATCCTGGAAGAGCCAATTTTGAATTGTGTCAGATTGAAGGGTTATCCTCTGAATGGAGAAGGGAGTCATTTTATGAAGAATTTAAGAGAGAATTGATGAAAACATTAATGGCAATTCAAGAGCTAAAAGGACTATTCTTTACATGAGAATTTTCAAAATGCTAGTTCAATTGTTTTAAGATATTTTAATTAGAGCACAAAGTCATGGATTTGATCTCCTAATGGACTAGTTTACTTCTTCTCATGACTAAAGACTAAATAACTTAAGCTAACATCAGACAGCTGTTTTGTAGAAAGATGTTGAGGGTTCCCCCCGAAAAAAATGCCATGCAAGAGAGGATGAATGGATCATTGCAGATTTATTGTTATCATGCAAGGAAAAGCACATGTGTGTCCATTGCCAAGGTGCTCCAATAAGACTTAGAACCTAACGTTACCTGAAGATCTGATTGAGTATGTAAAATCCTAAACCAAAGCTCACACTGTGAAGTTGTCTTTCCCTGAAAAGAACGGCCCTAAAATGTTTGTCCATGGAGATCTAAGAAACACATTTTCAGGAAAATTGGTGCTCATCTGAACACTTGAGTGCATTGGTCCCTGATTTCTAAGGCTGGTAATTTATGATATCGTCTTTTATGCAGTGAGTTTCAGTGTTCCTGGATATTCAGACTGTTTCACCCTCTCTAAACCTTCCTCACACAGGGAACTCATCAAGAGGATCATGGAGCACAGTCCCCTGAGAAGAAGCTATTTGAGTAGCTTCTTCTGCGGTCAGACATTTGTTGGTCCCTAGGGCTGTCACTAAATGGGATTTGATTCTGTTTACCTGGCTGGAATGCTGCAGTTTTAAGTACTCCCTACTGGATTCCTGTCTGCACTGTCTTCTGAAATGTTACCTAGTAGTTTAACAGAAGCTGCAGGGTTGCAGTGCATTCATTTAATTCACAACTGATGCAGAATCTGTAGCTCTTAGAAATATGGATGTCGGTGTCAGGCAGAATCTGGTTTGAGATCCACCTCTGCAAATTATTAGCTCCAACTCTCTAAGCCTCATTCCTCAACTATTGTATAAAAGTCACTTCCTTTATAAGGTTATAGTGAGTAGTAAATAAGATAATGCATGTTTAATTAGTATAGTACCAAGCATATATTAATAGTAAATACTGGCCAGGCACAGTGGCTCACACCTGTAATCCCAGCACTTTGGGAGGCCAAGGTGGGTGGATCACAAGGTCAAGAGTTCAAGACCAGCCTGACCAATATGGTGAAACCCTGTCTCTACTAAAAATACAAAAATTACCTGGGTGTGGTGGCGGGTGCCTAGAGTCCCAGCTACTTGGGAGGCTGAGGCAGAAGAATCACTTGAATCTGGGAAGCAGAGGTTGCAGTGAGCTGAGATTGTGCCACTGCACTCCAGCTTGGGTGACAGAGGAACACTCTGTCTCAAAAACTAAAAAAAAAATGTAAATGCTTACTAAATATTAGTGGTTACTACTTCTCCTGCTCCTGTTACTTGTCCATATACCCAGAGAGTATCTCCAGAAAAATAAAACGAGTGTTTCCCAAGGAAGAATATTAATTTGCAACTTAGCCAGAACATAAGGTTTAGATGGGAATGAAATTGAAAGAGTTAAACATTTTCCTTTCACAGTTAAAGACTTTGGATAAGAGCTTGATTTTGGATTGGTACTCTCTGAGGGGAGTTCTGAGATTAGCAGACATCAAACTCTAAGACATTATATCCATCTCCTAAGTGAAGGCCGTTGAGAAGCACCTGTTCATAGGACAAAGGAAAATGAAGTGTGAATTTATAAAAGAAAATCTTGCTTGTCTTCAATGCTAGATTTTGTGTGAAAATATGTAAATATGTCTGTGCAAGCTTTGTTTATAGTTCAGGTAACATGGATTGGGGGTTCAAAGATTGCTTTGGATTTAGACAGACCTGGGTTTCAGTACCAGGTGAATCACTTTACTAGCTGTGAGCTCCTGAGCAAGATACAAAACCTCTATAAATCATATCCTCTTCCCTCTGTGGAAAGTAATGTAGATGCTGAACACCAGTTAGCAGAGAGCATGGCACGAGGTAAATAATCAATATATGTTAGTTATATTTTTCTATGTATGAATGTGTCATCAATATGTATCTAGGCAGACAATGTTTTATCCCAAGAAAGTTCTCATGTGTGTCCAGATAAAATGAAGAATTTGTTTTTCAGTCCTATTACTCTGATATAGAAATGAATAACTCAGAGATTTTTTTTCATAGAACCCTTTCCAGGCAATTAACATATGAATTACTCAGCCACTGGGGACAATGGCTGAAGCAGCACAGGGGGAAGGGCTGTGGAGGCACAGGTTCTACGTGCCCAGCTCTGTTCCAAGCACCTGGCAAGTCATCTCTTTTGCAAACCTCACATTGATGCAATGAGGTAGGCAAATATCACCTGCATTTATAGATAAATAAAATAAGACTAAAATGATGAAGTATCTTGCCCAAAGTTGCATAGCTTGTGAGAGAAGGCAGGACTTGAACCCTGGTCTGTTGTCTTTAAAGGCACTTTTAAGCCAGTGTCAACTGTGTAGCAAATACAAATGTAATATTGTTATGACTATATTGTAGAACAACAGACCCCTGTGATGTCCCAGTGTACTCTCGTGAGTCTTAATTTGACTGAATTGATCCCAGATGTTAAATGCTAAATGCAATGCACTGTTTTCCGTCTTTTTCTTCCTCTCTGCTATTCAAATGCAACCATTAACACAGTCAGGAAGTAAAATGTTACATCTGAGATAAATGCCATGTTCATGTTCCTTTTTTCCCTCTCTCATTGTGTAAGAGAAGAATTTTGTTATTAATGGGACAATAGTTTTATGTCTTAGGAATAAAACACATGGAGGTTCACATGCCTCCAGGTCAATTGCATGCAGGCAGAGAGCTCAGCACCCAGCAGGCATGCAAATGGGAGTTTCCTACCCAACTAAGTTTCTACTGACCTTACTTTCTTTGGCACCTACAGTGGTTTTCCCAGGCCACATCACCCCAGGGGTGAAATACAGTGGTAGAATACCATTAACAAACAATGTCACTTTGACTGTCTACACTTTCATTATTGAGACTTTCATTGTATTACACTTTCATTATATGAGATCCTATCCCTGCGTAAGGATTCCCTCCGTTACATGGAAATTTCCTCATGTACAGTCTTCCCAGATACCAAAGACTGTGAGCTCATTTCTTCCTTGCATGTTCTGACATCCTGAAGTGATGGTGCTATGCAGGCTTGTGTGAAGTAACTTGCCCAGTGTCCAAAATACATTGTTTTGGTGCCTCCAAAACAGCATTTGGAATCTTAAGGATGCTGCTTGGTACAGCAGCTGAGCAGCAGCACCAAGGGCTTGCTGTGTCCTCTGGAATTTCTGAAGCCACATCTACTTCTGTATGCTTCAATAATCAGGGAATACCAAGCTCTCCCATTTAAGTTTTATTCTATAAACCATAGTGGATGGAAGTAGGGGTGGAGAATCATACTCCCTCCTCCTGCGGTCTGAGTTTCAGCTCTTCTGGCTAGTTGTAGTATGACTGCGGGCAATTACTTAATCTCTGTTTGCCTTGGTTTTCTCCTCTGTAGGAAAATGAGTCACCTAATAAAGGCGTTCATAATGCATATTTAATATTATGTTCCCACAGGGAAGAGAGAAAAGAAAATCAAGACAATCTACTAAATGGAATTCCCTTTTTCAAAATAGATTATTTAACATTAACAATAAGAGTACTTACCTCACAGGGTTGTACCTAGTCCAAAGTGAGGGCTCAGCAAATGCTGGCCACTATTAATATTTTGTGGATACTCAAAATGTAACTGGCTCTGGCGCCCAGGATACAGTGCAGGGATTTTCATCTCTTCCTCTTTTACTTTATGCTTACAGTTCCTCTCCCTAGGACTCAACCTCGAGCTGGATGATGGTGTGAGTAGGAAGGACTTGAGTTTATTCAGGAATGCCCTGCTTTCCAACTCTTGGCACTACCTTAGTTACATTTGTGTGCCTTTATTATTCTTTCCTCAGGTTTGACTAGCTAGATCCTCAGTACCTTGAGCAAATCAATTCTGCTAGTACTAGGTTTGCAGGCATCCAGATGGACTATGATATGTCTGATGTTGAATCCTAGCTGAATTTACTTTCCGCTCAAGCTGGAAACAAGGATTCATATTCTCTCTCTCTCTCTCCTCCCCTCCCCCCCGCCACACACACACTCACAGAGACACATGGAGTTATGATTTTTCAGCCCTGAAACCTTCCGCTACAATTTGGTTACATACTTGAGTTCTTAAATATACTTGAATTCTTCGTATATCGCCTTCAAAGGTACTTTTTCACTGAAATTTCAACAGAACATCAATGTGAATTGATGTTTTATATGAAACCTCCCAAGTAATCTTTCAATGATGCTAACTAGTTCTTCTTCGGGTACCTGAATCCAGAATTAAAGAACTGTTCGCTAATGAAAACATTCACTTTAGTAGTTTATTCAGAATACGTATTTGTATGACTTCTAGATAATAAATCATCTATGCTGCTTTTGTTCTTATTCGAGTACTACATAAGTATCATGTAATCCACATCTGCTATTCTTGTATCGACTTTAAAACATTTAATTTTTTCTTCCTAGATGAGATCTGAATCACAAGGATTCTTTTGTAAAGACAAAATTGAAACAATGCCTCTAAGACAAAAATAGCATTATCCCTTGTGCCAGTAATATTTGAACTTAGGTAATTCATCTACTCTCCTACTTTCCTGCTCTTTCTTAGTATTAATATACTATTTAGTGTTTGCTTGTTACATGCCAGGACATTTTACATCCATGAGGTCAGACTCAGCTATTATTTTGTGAACTATAAAGTGCGTTTACATAATAGTGTTTGATTCAACACATCAGCAAAGATTCCAATCTAGGTTATGGTAAACTACGTGCATGTTTACAGAAAAGTCAAATGCTCACTCCTGTTAAAGTATGGCATCATTTCCATGTTAAAGTTTATTCCAGAAACTTGAAGTCAGCACATTTCCAAGTAGCTGAAAAACAACTGCGATAATAATAATTAATATTGACTGTGTGACTCCTACCTGCCACCCTCTGGGTGAGGTAGTTCACAATAACCTTACAATAAATTCATTGTGCAGGTCCTGTTATTATTTCAATTTTATAAATAAGGAAAATGAGGCCGGGCACGGTGGCTCACCCCTGTAATCCCAGCACTTTGGGAGGCCAAGGTGGGTGGATCATGAGGTCAAGAGATCGAGACCATCCTGGCCAACATGGTGAAATCCCGTCTCTACTAAAAATACAAAAGTTATCTGTGTGTGGTGGTGCACATCTACAGTCCCAGCTACTTGGGAGGCTGAGGCAGGACAATTGCTTGAACCCAGGTGGTGGAGGTTGCAGTGAGCCAAGATTGCGCCACTGTACTCCAACCTGGTGACAGAGCAAGACTCTGTCTCAAAAAAAAAAAAAATGAGGTTCAGGGAAGTTGAATATGCAACTGATATGGATTCAGATTTATACAATGATAATGTTTCCTAATTCTGATGGGGCTGTAAGAAAGACCGGAGTCACCAAAACCATCCCCATCCGCCAGTGGGGCGTCTCAGTTGGTGTCATGTGTGAACCAGGTAAGTGAACAGAAATGGCAAGACAAGCCATGTGCTGTGGTCAGACTTCCAGTGCTGACAGCATTGCCCCCCACAGCGCTTCTCTGTTGAACTAATCATGGTTAATGTCATCAGAGTAACTTCTCGGTGAAGCAAGAATCTCCTCACAAGCAGGAAACCAGTAAAGATCGCTTGAGGATGCATAAAGCATAGTCTTGGACTGGCCTCATGCTAGCTGCCTTTCAAAGATGTACAGCTGCATGCCTAACCTAGCAAGTTACTGGACTGATTGGAACTGCTCATATTGAGCAAAGGGCTGGCTGCAAGTCTAGGGAAGTGGAAATGTCATAAATGAAGAAGGGCTCTTCGGATGGCAGCCCCACTTAATAACTGATGGAAGGACAATCAATCTCTCCTCAATATGTACGTGTCCCTCGGTTGATCCAGCATTGGCCTTCTCAGCCACATCTGTATACATTTGATGTCATTTTCTCATCAAGTATGCCTTCTCTAAAAATAAAAGACAGCAAGCAATACAAAAACTGGAATGATCGCTTCTCAGCCTTTTGGCTAAGATCAAGTGCAAAAGCTAGAATGAGAATATTCCTTTGCTGCCCTTTCAGGCTCTTAATCCTGTCTGTCCGGAGCAACTTATTTATACTGCAGAATTTATGATGCGTTTAATACATTTCAAAGTTTTTTCACTTATTTTCAAAGAGTATTTATGGAAAGGGTTCGGCTCTGGAAAGAGAAGCAACTGGAAAAATGCTTAGAGATGAAGGTACCAGTGTGCTGGGCTGCTCTGTGGGCAGTTGGGAAGCTGATCCCTGTAATACCTTATCTTCCCTTTTCTCACTTCCAAAAAGATTGCCATGCCATGACACTTTGCAAAAACTTTTGGGGATTTTTTTTTTTTTACTTAAAAATATTCGTTTTAGAGTCCCAAGTGATTCCTTCACTGAAGTCGTAGTGCCGAGTATTTCTACATTTACTGTGAATTCTCTTGGAAATAGCGATGATCCTCTGAGAGACAGCTAGGAAAAAAAAATGCAGTGGCTCCTCTCTTGGAGGAAGGAAATGTATTTCCTGAGCAGAGTCGCTCTGCTCTGTAATCTCATGGGAATATGTTAATGGCCCTGAAAACTGAATTTATTTTTTTTTTAGAAACACTGTTCTGTGGTTTCTGGGATTTGGGCTTATTTGTAAAGATGGCAAAGACTGGTTCAAGAATTCTTCACCGAGGCAAAATATGGAAGATGAATTGAGGAAACTAAGGATTAAATATATAAATGATAATGTTGGAACCTATTCTAAAATGTATAGTTTCTTATTATTTGCTGTTATTGTGGTTGTTTGTTGTACTAGTTTTATAAGCACTTGATTATGAAAGCTAAAGAAATAATGCCAACACGAGACATTTTTACTTCTGAACGTCCCTCAGTTTAAGAGTAAGTAAGGTTCCCACCCATATGAGGGTTGGGGAAAAGGCAGCCCTTATGGCATTTCTTGCAGGTTCTAATCAGTCCACTGATGGGCAGTCAGACACATCCCTAGAAAGTCTGCAGTTCTTACAGGATTTGCTCCAGGTAGAAGATAAAGCTCTATGGGAATAAAGAGGCTAAGAGTGGGTACAGTGTAGCCAAAGCCTGCACCCAAAGAAGCATTTTTAGGACTCTGGAAAGACTGAGTCAATAGAATAGGATTTGAGTACTGATTCTTTCCATAGCAGCCAAACAAATTCGCTAAACCTTGGTTTCTTCACCTTGTTTTTCTTTTGATTCTTAACCTTAAGTATGGTTTCCTATATTTAAGATGGAAATATTAATAACAGTATTTACCTTGTGATCTTCAAAGCATGCATTATTTAGGAATGTACTTTTTAGACTATAAGAGAAAAATGAGTTATTTCTAAGCCTGCCAAAAACTTTGAGCACATATTTAATGCTGAGAGCCTAGAGATGCAGAATAGTTGACATTTGACTCATGAGTTGGCCTTGGTAGATAGCACAGCAGTAAGATGCAATACTAACCAATCTCAAATATGAGTGAATTTACCTTCCTTTGTACCACATCAAGTACTTCCTAGAATGGATACCTTTTAATGTGTTATCCATATATTGAATTACAGTGAATATACAGTGAATAACCATAAACTCTTATAGTTTAAAAAGTACCTTCCTAAATAATGCATGCTTTGAAGATCACAGGGTAAATATTGTTATTAATATTCCCATCTTAAATATAGGAAACCATACTTAAGGTTAAGAATCAAAAGAAAAACAAGGTGAAGAAACCAAGGTTTAGCGAATTTGTTTGGCTGCTATGGAAAGAATCAGTACTCAAATCCTATTCTATTGACTCAGTCTTTCCAGAGTCCTAAAACTGGGAGAAAGCTTTCCAGAGTCCCTAAAATGGGAGAGAGCTTGGTCACTGGAATTACGTAAAGACGAGTTTGGAGCCAAGTTCTGATAATAACCAAGCGTATGACAAAGTACTTGACTGAGAGTCCCTGTTTCCTCATCTGTAGAACAAACATAAATATCCCTACTTTGCAGACTTTATACAGAGATGATTCTTGTAAACTACCTGTATAACAACAGATCACTACAATGCCATGATCATCATAAAAATCAATTCTAATTAATAAGCTCCAATGCTGGCATAAACCAGCAGAGGTACCCACCACTGCACCCACTCAGTACTGCATCACTTCTCAGTACTGGATGTGGCCTCTACGCTGTCTTGAGTTACAGAGGTCAGGTGAGCAGGCTGTGGAGCTAAGCAGCCTGACTTTAACTCTTGAACACCCATTACTGCTGGTAAATCGTGGTTAGTTCAGATAAGTGATTTATGCTATGTGTCTTCTCAACCTATTGTATACTTTTTCTAGGACTATTTATGGTATTTTGGGGCTAATTCATCTCAGATGGCTAGTCATTGGCTCTTTATGAGAATATTAGATTATCATACATTGCCAAATTAATTACAATTCTGAGAGCTTCACCACTTGTTAAATTACATTGCCTCTCACAGAAGGGAAGATAACTAAACAGATGAACTCTTGGATGATACCCACCAAGTTCAGGCCAATGAGGTGTACAGATTGAAGGAGGGCCAGTTCCAGTGTCTGTAAGCTGGTCAACGGTGGTCTCTGTCTACTTCACCGACATGGATACTGCCAGGCCATGGAAGGAAGGCAAATTGTTACTAAAGAGAATTAAATGAAATTAACATATGGCTACAATAGACCAACTAGGTTTAGTCCATGGATTGACCCTTTCATTTAGAAAGTCTCAAGTGAAATCAGACTGGAAACTTACCAGGCATTTTCTATATATCTTTGGGTTTTTTGTACTTTGGACGTTTTTCCCATACAGAGAAAGAATAATAAAGCCCTCTTGATTCAGAAACTCTGGATAGCAGCTTGGTACTATGTGGATATTTAACAGATCAAAATCTAAGGTTAGTCTCATCTGATCCTTATTGTCTTAAGCCAAGGCAAACGGAATGAATGGACACAATATGTAACCTTCATTTCCTACTTAACTAAAACATGTCAAGATCAGATCCTTTCTACCATAACAGTATATTTTTAAATGAAGGCAAGTACAGATCCAGAATAACAATATGTAAAGAACACTTAATGCATGGTGGAGTTTTTATAGGTAAAATATTCCAACAAAATATTGGTTATACCCCACCCTTAAAGAAACCGCAGAATGACTGCTTAAACCAATTCTCCTCTATATACCTTTCCCTTCTTCCATGGAAACCAGAAGCTCTGGGTCTCATGCCTTCCATGGTTTCCCCTTTTTCTTTTAACAAATATGCTTTGTGTTCTTTCACCTACTAATTAGTGTCACCATGTGCTTATATTGCTAACAATTTAAATAAAGCAGTTCCTTTGAAAATATAATCTCCTTTTAAATGAATCATCATTTTGAAGTGGTCTCATAAATCTTGTTGCTAGTTTGGGACCTTAAATGGTATATTTATTTATATTAAATTCTGCCTGCTGTTCGTCTTGAGATATTATATTTGTATAGTTAAGAGAAGTGATGAGCCAAATTTAATTTTCTTTCTACTCTGGAATGCCTTGCGTCTTGTAATCACCATTGATTGCCTACTTACTAGTCAGAATCAATAAAAGGAATAGAGGTAAAACTGTCCAATCTCATGTTTTGTAATATAATAGTCTAGTCAAAATGGAGGGTACTAATAGCATTCAGCTGCATAGACATTATCTGATAATGACAGTGTGTATAGCTCAGACTACAGAGAAACAAATTAAAACTGGAAGCTCAAATATTGGACTTTATCTTATTTAGGATAAGGTTTATGCACAAATCTCATCAGAATATGCTTTTACCATTTTATGGATAATAATATAATTTTTATTAGCTTTTTATCATTTTAATTGCATTTCCTTTCAGAGACCACTAACATGTTCTGCTTTTGTTTCAAGGTTGTCTCTAATATGACTGAGACATTTGCCTAAAGTCCATCAATAGGAGATTATGGAAACATTAAACCATATAGACTTTTGCTGAGAATAACAGCTGTCAATTTCAGGTCTATATAAATCAGCAAAATCTTGGAGGTATAAGACAAGAAATGTTTCGAAGCAGTCAGAGACTTGGTCTGATGTTTTTAAGCATTCAAACTTCTCTATTTATTGCGCTTTGTAGATTTCAGAAAATAATTTTATTGAGCTTAAATATTTCTAACATGATTGTTGTTTATATGAAGTCTCTCAAACTCTAGCATTCCACTGGGAGTAGACTTTTTAGATCACTCAATGATATTCAAACTTTTAGGTCCTTCAGTAAACATCCTTGATTAAAAAAAAAATTCAATGTGTACAATGTCAAAGCCTATCCTAAAAGGAGCTTTACTAAGGAAATCAATCTTAGCAACTGATAAGTTACATCTTTTATTGGAGAAGAAATTGTGCTCATAGCATTTTGGGAAACATTCAGCATGGTGGTCAAGTTCTTTTAGTGCGTTCCTGGGCAATCAAGGTCTTTCACTATTTCCCACATCTGGAAGCCAGAACCCCTCCCAAGATAACTTTCAAATACAATGATTAGAGAGTGTACATGGAATAGAAATCTTATTTATAGATTTTGATTAGAGATTAATTACTTAATTGTCTGTTGCCTGTTCAGAATGGTTAATGATCATATGGCTTTTGACATTTTTTGCTCCTTTTTATATTAAGTTTTTCTTACTGGCAGCCATGTAAATAGAATCACCTTTCCTATCTCATGTCCCTATCTTCAATGGCATCTACTCTAAAGCAATACAGGGTTTTTGTTTCAGAACAAGAGTTGCATTAGATCAAGGGGCAGATAATTACCTGAACTAATTTTATGCCCCGGGCCCTGGAGATAGGCTTTTTGGTTATTGATTCTGACCTTTATATGGGATAACATTTTGTAATAGAGAGGGGATAACTTATAAATCTAATAACATAATGGCATAATGGCCTATGGCTGTTAAGAGAGGGAGGTTTGAGATGGAGTCTCGCTCTGTTGCCCAGGCTGGGGTGCAATGGCATGATCTTGGCTCACTACAACCGCTGCCTCCTGGGTTCAAGCAATTTTCCTGCCTCAGTCTCCCAAGTAGCTGGGATTACAGATGCATGCCACCAGGCCCAGCTAATTTTTGTATTTTTAGCGGGGACATGATTTCCCCACGTTGTCCAGGCTGATCTTTAACTCCTGACCTCGAGTAATCTGCCTGCCTCAGCCTCCCAAAGTGCTGGGAGTATAGGTGTGAGTACTGTAATTCAGCTCCTTTTCACTTTTTTTTCCAGGAATATATGTTCAATTATAGTCATTTTTAATGCTTATTGAGTGCTTACTGTATGGGAAGCACTGTTCTAAATACTATATATGTTCCCTCTTTTGATCCACATAGCCATTTCAAGAGGTGGATATTATTCCCTTCCACCACTTGTATGGATAGAAAAAACTTGCACAGAGAGGGTAAGTAACATGCCTAAGATGATATAGCCAAAAAAGCAACAGACAAAATTTTAATTTCTCTCTTCCCACTCTTAATAACACATTCTAATCATATAAGCCCAAGGTCAGCTGGTCCCCATGGAGAAAACATTAATAGCCAGGAATCTTTTATTGGATAAAACGCAGTGATTAAAATGAAGTGTAGGGTTGTGCTGCTATTGAACCCACAGCTTCTAAATTTGTCAACACTGGAACTGCTTATTCAGTATCAACCCTCATTCATGGAGCAAGGGGACAGGATACAGAAAGACAGGACAAGGCCTCCAGCAGAGTATCATGCATATGCGCAAAGGAAAATGGCCCTTGGGGAATAACAGCAGCTAACTTTTATTGAGTGCTTTCCATGTGCCATACCCAATGTACTGAAATGCCTTATTTAATACAAGATTTTTATAATTATTACAATTCTATCAATGCAGCAACTGTGGTTTTAAAAGGTTTGGTAATTTTCCCAGGGTTACATAGCTGATAAATGACAATAGGAGAGCTCAACTCTCTTTGTCTGATTTCAGAGGGCATAGTCTAGGAATTGGGATTTCAGTTCTGACACAGAAAGAGCTTAGAAGCAATCACTATTGATTTTAAACCAAGAAAAACCTGAACCTTGGAAGTCAGTGACTTCAATGGATCCATTGGACTTTTTGGGCCCATAGAAATGTGATTATGGGGCATATCACCATCACAAATTCCAGAAAGTCAGGCACATTAAAAGTGAAACCACCTAGATCTATATACCTAGTGCCCAAGCTACTGGAGCCACATACTGGTAGGAACACGTCAGTGATGATTTTGATGAATTGCTGAACACCGAGTATAGGCTGGAATGGATGTAAAAAATTCCAGGGAAACTCAGCCTCGGATCCCCCCATACTTTCATGTACTTTATCTTCAAGAACCCCATCAGGTTCTCATGGTAAAGATTCCATCATTGCTGTGGTAGGAAGGAATTATTGCAGCATATACCCAGAGTTTCTCCATAACAAAGGCTTTCTCTCCACAGTAATAGGCTTTATCCTCAATAAAGGAAAGTATACTCCTTCCACTTTAGATCCTTTAGCCTGTCAGTCTCATCTAATGGAGAAGGAAACAGGACATAAGGGTCAGATCTTCAAGGAAATATATTGGGAATGCTGCAGCCAGTGAAGGATACAGGAATATGGGGGGAGGGAGATTACCTATGCCCCTATAGTAACCTTGGGAAGAGTATAGCCCACTGTCCAGAGCTCACTAAGATACTGAAACTTAATCAGAAGATTATAGAATGGTCCCCTCCCTCACACTCTGCCCCCATGCTAACAGAGTCCCAGTGTAACAACAGTGCATTACAGATGAAAATACTGCAAGACACAGAATCTCAAAGTCAGGAAGAAATGCAAAGTCAAGGATACCGATATGCATTTTACACATGTGCACACACATGTACAAACACACAACAGATCCAGGCATATCAGGTTCAATCTGCAGAAAATCAAAAACAGAGAAAATCTTGAAATTAGTCTGAGGAAAGAAAACACCTCACTTTTAGAGGAACAAGTGAAATAATTACAGTGGACTTTTGGTCAGAAATTATTCAGGCAGGAAGAGCATGGAGTGAAATACTTAAAATGTTGAATGAAAAAAAAAAACAATGCCAACATAGAATTCTATATCCATTAAAATTATCCTTCAAAAGTGAAGATTTAAGTTTTTTCAGGCAGAAGGAAGAGGATATAAGTCAGAAAACAGGCAGAGAGACCAAAGGCATACATGTTATTAATAGTCTGGGCAGAGAGTCAGAAGATAGGAGCACTGAAGTAACAGAAAGGCAGAGTGAAGTGTACAAATGATGATCCAGACAGCCAGGGTTTGAGGACCCCAGAGGGCAGTCAGAATAGAAAAGATTCCTTAAAGCCCCTGCATGCCATCTAGGCTGAAAAATTGTTTATAATGTCGTATGGTTTGGCTATGTTCCCACCCACATTTCATCTTGAATTCCCACCTGTTGTGGGAAGGACTCAGTGGGAGGTGACTGAATCATGAGGGCAGGTCTTTCCTGTACTGTTCTCATGATAGTGAATGAGTTTCATGACATCTGATGGTTTTAAAAATGGAGTTTTCCTGCACAAGCTTTTTTTTTTTCTTTTTTTTTTTTTTTCTGCCTGCTGCCATCCATGTAAGATGTGACTTGCTCCTCCTTGGCTTCTGCCATGATTGTGAGGCTTCCTCAGCCACATGGAACTGTGAGTCCAATTAAACCCCTTCCTTTTGTAAATTGCCCAGTCTCAGGTATGTCTTTATCAGCAATGTGAAAAGGGACTATTACAGTAAATTGGTATCAGAAGTGGGGTGTTGCTGAAAAGATACCCAAAAATGTAGAAGTGACTTTGGAACTGGGTAACAGGCAGCGGTTGGAACAGTTTGGGGGGCTCAGAAGAAGACAGGAAAATATGAGAAGCTTGGAACTTCCTAAAGACTTGTTGAATGGCTTTGATCAAAATGCTGATAGCAATATCAACAATAAGGTCCTGGCTGAGGTGATCTCAGATGGAGATGAGGAACTTGTTGAAAACTGGAGCAAAGGTGACTCTTGTTATGTTTTAATAAAAAGACCAGTGGCATTTTGCCCCTGCCCTAGAGAGTTGTAGAACAGTGAACTTGAGAAAGATGATTTAGGGTATCTGGCAGAAGAAATTTCTAAGCAGCAAAGCATTTACAATGTGACTCGGGTGCTGTTAAAGGCATTCAGTTTTATAAGGGAAGCAGAGCATAAAAGTTTGGAAAATTTGCATCCTGACAACGTTGATAGAAAAGAAAATTCCATTTTCTGAGGAGAAATCCAAGCTAGCTCAGAAATTTGCATAAGTAATAAGGAGCCAAATGTTAATCCCCAAGACAATGGGGAAAGTGTCTCCAGGGCATGTCAGAGGTCTTTATGTCAGTCCCTCCCATTACAAGTCCAGAGGACTAGGAGAAAAAAAGTGGTTTTGTGGTCCAGGCCAAAGGTCCCTGTACTGTGTGCAGCATAGGGACTTGGTGCCCTTTGTCCGAGCTACCCCACCTGTGGCTGAGATAAGCCAATGTAGAGCTCAGGCCATGGCTTGAGAGGGTACAAACACCATGTCTTGGCAGTTTCCAATTGGTGTTGGGCCTGAAAATGCACAGAAGTCAAGAACTGAGGTTTGGAAACCTCTACCTAGATTTCAGAAGATATATAGAAACACCTGGATGCCCAGGCAAAAGTTTGCTGCATGGATGGGGCCCTCATGGAGAACCTCTGTTAGGGCAGTGCAGAAGGGAAATATGGGGTCAGAGGCCCCACAGAGAGTCTCTGCTGGGTTGCTACCTAGTGGAGTTGTGAGAAGAGGGCCGCCATCCTCCAGAGCCCAGAATGGTAGACACACTGACACCTTGCACCATGCACCTGGAAAGGCTGCAGACACTCAACACCAGCCCATGAAAGCAGCCCGGAGGGGTGCTGTACTCTGCAAAGCCACAGGGGTGGAGCTGCCCAAGACCATGGCAACCTAACTCTTGCATCAGCATGACTTAGATATGAGATATGGCATCAAAGGAGACCATTTTGCAACTTTAAGATTTGACTGCCCCACTGGATTTCAGACTTGCATGGGGCCTATAGCCCCTTTGTTTTGGCCAATGTCCCCCCATTTGGAATGTCTGTATTTACCCAAAGCTTGTATCCCCGTCGTATCTAGGAAGTAACTAACTTGCTTTTGATTTTACAGGCTCATACATGCCTTGTCTTAGATGAGACTTTGGACTGTGGACTTTTGAGTTAATGCTGAAATGAGTTAAGACTTTGGGGGACTGTTGGGAAGGGATGATTGGTTTTGAAATGTGAGGACATAAGAATTGGGAGGGGCTGGGGTGGAATGATATGGTTTGGCTCTGTCCCCATCCAAATCTCATTTTGATTTCCCACATGTTGTGGGAGAGACCCAGTTGGAGGTAATTGAATCATTGGGGCAAGTATTTCCCGCACTGTTTCTGTGATAATGAATGAGTCTCATGAAATCTGATAGCTTTAAAAATGAGAGTTACCCTGCACAAGATTTTGTGCCTGCCGCTATCCAAGTAAGATGTGACTTGTTCCTAGTTGCCTTTTGCCATGATTGTGAGGCCTCGCCAGTCACGTGGAACTGAGTCCAATTAAACCTCTTTTTTTGTAAATTGCCCAGTATTGGATATGTCTTTATCAGCAGTGTGAAAATGGGCTAATACAGAATGTTTTCCATATTCCTGGCATTGTCTTGTATTAAGGACAAAGAAAATGAATATGGTGTGGCCCATACAGCTAGGAAGCTATGGTCCAGAAGGTGACAGAGATAAACTGTTATCCACCAGTTCACTGATTTGTTCACAAGATTTTTTTGAGTGCTGACTTTATACCAGGCAAAGTAGTAATTGCCAAAATGAAGAATTACAGAAAGTACTATGAAATTATGAGTGAGGGAGCAATTAGTAATGTCTAGGATTGTGAAGGAAAACTACACATGTTGGATAACAGGAGAGTTAGGCCTGGGAGTAGAAAATGTCAGATAAGAACCTGAGCAAGCAACATAGGCTACCAGAATGTAAATAATTTGAATGGCAGACAGGGAACACTAGAAATTTCTGATTTAGAAAATTTAATGAATGTTTTATTCTTTGTCTCAAATCAGCCTCACGGATTATATAGCAAGACCCAGATCAAAGACAATCACTAGACTGAAATAGAAACAAAAGTGTGGGACAGGCCTGACATCTCATTTTGAGTTTAAATATCAGATCTGAGGTACTCCACATTGTTCTACCATCTTTTGGAATTAAGACCTGAGATTTAAACGTACCCAACATTCTTTATCCATGCAAGAGTTAAGAAGTCTGTTTTCTGGAGGATCATTAACTCTTGGCCAGAAATTAAGTCCTCTCATTCTGAAAAACCGTAGCAATGATAGATAAGTAATTCGACTGAAATCCAACCATTGAGAGCCCATAATTTGTTATTAAGTCTGTCAGATCCCTGACTGGTATAGGCCATTGGAGCCATGATATTTAGAGATATTAAAGAGAGAACAAGAAGCCCCCACTGACTTCTGGTCAGGTTGGCTTAGAGTTGGGGTGTGAGACAGAAAAGCTTAGGATAATAACTTGGGACATGTGGTTAAAGAAAAAAAAATGTCCTTGATAGCAGAGGTGGATCTCAATATAAAATGAATCATGAAATAAATGGAAGATAATACCAGGATCTCTAGAGCTGTTCTGTTCAACAACAGTGTCTCTAGCCATTTAAATGTAGATTTCAGGTAATTAAAATTATGTAAACATGCCGATCCTTAGTTACACTAGTCACACTTCAAGGTTTCAGTAGTCAGATATATCTGGTGGCTACCATGTTGAACATCATAGACATGGAACATTTCTATCAATGCAGAAGATTCTATCACATAGTAGTGTTTTGAAGTATGTGGGGTGTGATGATACAATAGAGAATTGCAATTAATGTCTTTCAGAAACAACTACAAAATTGCTTTTCTTTAACGTTATGTTTGTATTTTGGCAGTAAACATAGGAAAGCTCTTGCAGCATGATGCCCTAACTTTGCCAACAAATAATTGTAAGGATGTTTATCCCTTTTGAATAGAATATCCTTATTTATTTATTTTTTTACAGATTGGGCCATTTAGTTTTAGTGAGGTCAGGTCACTTCACACTAGCAGTAAATGGTGATGGTCAGTAGCTGAAGTCAGGCTGCATAATTCCAAAGCCAGTTTGCCTGACCTTTGTATTCCAGAAGAGCCCAGAGGCCACATTTGGGACAGAGGGGCCACCTGTGGGTGTAGCCTAGGGCAGACATCTCTGCCTCTTTATGGCAGCAACTGAACTTAGTAATGAAGGTGTCCATTCTGCTTGTGCAGTGCCCTGTTGCAGCAGTCATTTGATGCTGTGATATCATTTTTGCAAGAAGTGTGCACCTCCCTCTGCAAATCCATCTCGATCTCTAAAAAACATTATATATCTTAAGTGCTTTTCATTAATACCTGGCTATCTGTTTGATTTTCATGAGTTCAATTTGATTTTCATTGTTCAGTTAGTGAAAAAAGGGGAACAAATTATATACAATATGAACACACTAGGTTTTTCTGTAGTGAAAATTGATGTGAATTTAACCAATTAAAATATTTTTAACAAATAATTTTGCGTCATATGCTGGGAAAATTGCTGAATTTCTCAGTTATTCAGAAGTTATGTGAAGCTCCTTCATTTAACCTATGCACTATACTCTTAGTTCCTTTTTTTGGGAGGTGACAGGTCTAAAACAAATTTCTTTAAAATCACTTCATATTTTTTTAAGTACTAATTACATAATTCCATTACTTTTAGGACGTAACTATTGAGATTTCTTCATTAAAATTATTTTTAATAGTATTAAAGCAACTCTCAACTAAATATTTTGGGACTAAGGAATTTCAGGTAAAATGCAGTTTTCAGGCTGTGACATGGACCTTCTCTTTTGGAAAGCTTTGGATCATTTGTGATTGACCGTTCAAAACTACTGTGATATGTTTTGTCTAGCCCATGTCATGCTGGAGAATACTAAATCAATAGTAATGTTATCAAAACCAGAAATCAAATGCAAAATAGTTCCCTTGGCTTCCTGCATAATGACATTTGATCTTTTGATAAATTACTAATGGGTTCTTGGACAGGAGACCTCCTGGAACAGCCAAGCCTGGGTATAAATGGAAGAGGAAGCAGTAATATTTATTGTGCAGAAAAACATTGCCTTCAGTTAATGTTCTACACAATGTCCAAGTATAACTGAATTCCACATTGTGAAAAGACATTAGTAAAGAGGCCAAGAGTGAGCTAACCCTAAACCACAGTGTTTTAACTCTACTAAAAGTTGCTTGGAGCGCTCTGCACTGAATTGGATTGCATCCTACAATCAAAACTCAAACAGGACAAAACATCAGTGACCGAAGCAACAAAATGCCCACAGTTGTACCACAGTTCTCCCTGAAATACTCACTCTGTTCCCTCAAGAAAATGCAGTCATTGGCACAAGGGCATTACTGCTATACCATGTTTTAATAAATTTGATTGCTTAATTCAATTTGGGGGATAACTTTGTGCCAGGAACATATTTTAGGGCAAAAAACTAGGGAGATAGTCATATAATTGTCTTTAAAATCTTGAACCCTCTGCTTTACTACTTCTGGGGCAAAAAAATCTTGAACCAACTTAAAAGATTTGTGACCCCCTGCATCACAGTGCTCACAGACATTGTAGTTAAAGTTTTGATTATGAAATGTATCATCTATGTGTTAGAGTATGTTTGATCTTTAGGCCGGACATGGTGGCTCACACCTGTAATCCGAGCAATTTGAAGGCCAGGTCAGAGGGATCACTCAATGAGCCCGGGAATTCAAGATCACCCTAAATGTCATAGTAAAAGCCTTGTGTTTAAAAATACGAACATTATCTGGGCATGGTGTCATGTACCTGTGGTCCCAGCTTCTTGGAGGAGTGGGGGGAGCTGAGGTTGGAGAATCTCTTGAGCCCAAGAGGCAGAGATTGCAGTGAGCCAAAATTAAACTATTATACTCCAGCCTGGGTGACAGTGAAAAAAGAGAATATGTTCATTCTATCTATCTATCTATCTATCTATCTATCTATCTATCTATCTATCTGCATGTATTCCATAAAATTTTTATGAAGAATATCCAAATACCACCTAACTCAAAGTCTTCAGGAATCTGTGATAAGAGGAAGTCTTTCAACCACATAGTTGTATTAAATAGTATACCAATTGCAGATCAGCCTCTGAGCTTCACTGAATGCCAGATAATACCATGTAAGTTGTGTTAAGTAAAATAGCAAACCAGTCCGTGTTTCCTACACTTACAAAGCGAACATACCTAAAGCTTTGGACTCACTCTCATCCTAACCTTGTGCTATACTTATAAAGTAGCTGCTGCATTTTTATATAGAAAACAAATGGGAAGAGGACTTGCTTTGCTACAGTAAACAAAATCTCTCCCCACTCTCTCCACTTGACCACCTCATCTCCCTAATGTTGTGGCTGGAGCTCACTGAGCTGCTGAAGTGGGGACATTTGTGCTTTAGAAATACCTTTGTTTTGTTGCATTTATAATTTAAAGGAGAAAAATTTTTATACCGAAGGGTTAAATGCAACCAGAGAACAAAATAATAAAAAGGCTTATTTGAGAAGAAATAACTCTTTGGAATAAGAGGTTAGCACATGTCAATATGTCACATACAGGGAAAGTGAGCTTTTGATTACTTAGAGGTAAGGTTGCCAGAGGGTTTTTGATTTAAATTTCTAAGGCTTGATCAGAGCATCAAGGGGTTTGTTGAAAATCCTCATAACTTGTGAACTTGACTTTTATTCCTTTGAAAAATTATACAAAATATTTTTTTGCCCACATTTATATTCCATGTGGTATGTTTCTCCTTGTAGCTTTGCAGCTATTCCTGTGCAGGTTTTATACTTGTTATAACATCAGTGATTGAATTGAATTTGAACATTGCTAGAAAAAAAGCAGTAAGTTTTGAGAGGAAAAGTGACCCCAAAAGTTGGCTCTAAAAGTGTTTCAAGCTGGCAAAAGTCCAAGAAATAACCTAAGCAAACATAAATAGGGACTGTTTAAATAAGTCATGGTACATCTTTAAAAGGAAATTCTATTTGCCAGTTTAAAAGATCATATCCAAGCTATATTGAATGAAAAAGTCCCCCCACTGTTAAATACCTTGGTTTGTTCATTCAATATTTTGATGTACATATACACAGAATATTTTTGAATGATAAAATTACGTAAGTTGGTTATGCCAATTTTTTTTTTTTTTTGAGATGGGGTTTCACTGCATTGCCCAGGTTAGAACACACCAGTTCACAGGCACATCCTGGTATGCACTACAGCCTTAAAGCTGTCCTGCCTCAGCTTTCTAGTAGCTGGGACTACAGGTGTGTGCCACCACACCTGACTTCTGATGCTGTTCTTGGGGAAGGGAAAGGAGCTCAAGAGATTAAGAGGTGTTTTTTCAATATATGACTCTTTGCACTTGAATTATTTTAATATAAGAATAGAAATACAGATCGAAGAAAACTATTTAGTTCCTTATGCCCTAACTCTTTAAATATATTATTTTCCAAATTTCATTAAAACTAGGCATTTTGTCCAGTAAAGTGGCTATAGAAAGAGTTAGGAAGATTTTGTTTTATTTTGAAATGAAAAATGGAATTAACAAAGTTGGAGGCAAATTAACCATTTAGCAACAGAGCAGCTTTCAATCCATGACAATAGTTGCCGGGAGATTAAAAATATACATATTGTTATAACAAATACATTTGAAAAATACACCTATCAGTGCTGCTAATATATAGGTTACAAAATTCATGTATAACGTTGCCTGTTGTTTGTTTTTAAATATTTACTTTCTATACATAGAAACCAATAAATAGGAGCATTAGTGTTACCTACATTTATGTATTCTGTGGAGGCAAAGGTACTAGTAAAATAGATACAACTTAAAAGTTTGAACTATTTATTTTTGTCTTATGCTGCCTGTAGCTTCTAAAACTCATGATTCTGAAAAATTAAAAAGTGTTGACAATTTGGTTTCCCCTCCAAATCCCCATCATTTTAACTTGTTCTGAAATGTGCCACGTGAGGTATCCTGTATTATGTGCCCACATCTGCTGCTCCATACAAACTGATGCTGCTGTCTTAGAAATAATGGGCCCCTTTTTATTCCCTAATAGACACTGCCATTATGTGAGATTGTGTTCGAGCTTTAAATTTTTCCACTCTGTATTTCTGTTTTCAGTCTCTTATGGAATAAATGGTCCATTATTTCAGTAATTTTGTATATATATATATATATATATATTTTTTTTTTTTTTTGGACGGAGTTTCGCGCTTGTTACCCAGGCTGGAGTGCAATGGCGCGATCTCGGCTCACCGCAACCTCCGCCTCCTGTGTTCAGGCAATTCTCCTGCCTCAGCCTCCTGAGTAGCTGGGATTACAGGCACGCGCCACCATGCCCAGCTAATTTTTTGTATTTTTAGTAGAGACGGGGTTTCACCATGTTGACCAGGATGGTCTTGATCTCTTGACCTCGTGATCCACCCGCCTCAGCCTCCCAAAGTGCTGGGATTACAGGCGTGAGCCACCGCGCCCGGCCTTTGTATATTGTTTTATTTTTGAGTTTCCTTTCTCTGTGTCTCCCTCTTTCTTCCTCCCTCTCCTGCCGGCTCAAGGTACTCTCTCCCTTCTCTGTCTGTGTCTGCCTGCCAGTCTTGCTCTCTCTCTCTTTTTGTTCTTTTTGAAACGGAGTCTCACCTTGTCGCCCGGGCTGGAGTGCAGTGGCGCGATCTCGGCTCCCTGCAACCTCCACCTCCCGGGTTTACGCTATTCTCCTGCCTCAGCCTCCCGAGTAGCTGAGATTATAGGTGCACACCACAACACCCTGCTAAATTTTTGTACTTTTAGTAGAGACCAGGTTTCACTATGTTGACCAGACTGGTCTCAAACTCCTGACCTCGTGATCTGCCCGTCTCCGCCTCCCAAAGTGCTGGGATTACAGGCGTGAGCCACCGCGTCCGGCCCAGTCTAGCCCTCTCTCTTACACATGCCGTACCCAGATCTTCTGAATCAGGTGAAGAGTGTGGCGCGAACAGCAAGACTTGGCGGCACAGCCTGGACTGTACATCTTGCACTGGAGAATTTAGCTGTCACTTTGGAGCCTGATAGAACTAGTGTGCAATTCACATGCCCCAAGTCCTGAAAGGGAAACCGCACCTGGTGTCTGCGCAGTTCACTGATAAGATTTTATCTTTTCTCCTGCTGGTACTGATAGAGCCATAGCCAGGTGAGCAATAAATAAAGAGATTTATTGTGGCCTGGATTTGTTAGCTAACGGTACTTTCTCGGAATTGTATCAAAAAAAAAAAAAAAAAAAGACCCGTAAGTGTTCATCTTTCACATCTATGGAGCTCAATAATGAGTGATGTCGTGGGGGAGGGACAGTGGCAGGAATTTATCTAGGCAAATTCCTTTTAAACAGTGAACACTTCATACACTATCAGACTAATCTGAATAGATGACTAAAAATCTAGGGGCTGATAAACTATCAGCATGGCACCTGCATCTTATGCTTGAAAAACCTTAAGCAAACCCAGGGCTATACTTGTGGATTAATTGAGCATGCATAATTTACCACTGCAGTTTACATAAGTGTAAGTATTTTTCTCATTCTGGTAAATAGGCATTTCCAGCTTCAGGAGAAAAATCAGAACGTTGCTGCACAAAGAAATGAGCCGTCAACCTATTTGGCTATTATAAGAAAAAAGAATCTCTGCTCTTACCACCACTGCTTAGTTTTTAAATTGAAATGATTTTTCAAGTTTAATTTGCTTTTTTCCATTTATGTGTATTTCTTTTCATTCACATTTATTGTCTTGCTTTTACTATTGTTTATAATCAATATGGCTTTCTTAGTCTAATTTGATGCTACTTATTTGAATGATTTACAGCATGTTAATCTAGGAAAATACTTTCATTGCAGTTATATTATGTAGCCACAGGTGAAAAGCAATTGAGTAGGGATTAAGAGTCACAGAAGCACATCAAGGTTTGAGTGGCTTGCTGTGTGTTATCACCTATGTGCTTTTTAATTACGTGCTATAACTAAGTCACTACTTTCTCATCTATTGAATGACAGTAATAATACTATCCCACAAATGGTTCTATTATATGTAACAATGAACAAATAGCCTCATTTAAAGCTAGGAACATGTTAGGTGCTCAATAAATGGTATGTATCCTTGTCATTCTCTTATCAAAACAAACTTTATTTCATATTCATCAGCAGTAAATTTTACATTTCTAGATTAGTAATTTAAAAACTTTTGTTGCTATAGGAAAGTTTAATTATTAACAGTAGGCTATAAAATATCTAGAAATACTCTTTACATAATGGTGTATCATCTGATTATGGCTTTATAACAAATTTATGCAAGTTAATATGTAGGCAGATACCCTGGGGTGATGTTAGGTGTGTTCAATCCGCTCATGTTATTAAGTCAGTATGAGAGTTTTATTCTTCTTGTTTAAGCTAAACAAGGAGAATAAAAAACTAGTGGGGAAATACCTTTAAACCTCAATTGATGTAGGAGGCATAATCATGAGTGGCTGAGTTTCCATTTGATTTTTCTCATCTACTCCTATTTCCTGTAATATAATATCTACAATATGATTTTTTAAAATATATTTTACCTATGCTTAATTTTTTATTGCAATAGCTACTAATGCTGAAATCTTAAATTTTGCAATCTGAGAGCCCCTGCATAATAAGTTATAAAAAAATAAATATAATAGACAACTGGCTACTTAAAGGAGCTTCTCAGTCAATCTTATATTAAACCCCAGATCCCTTCTATAATAGAGGTTAAATGTATTCATATAGTAAATCTAAAATTTCATAATACACAACACCCATATGTAAATTGTTTTATTCATTGTATGCTTCCTTTATTGGTGAGAATTACAGCTATCAGCCAGGCATTGGATTATTCCCATAAAGACATGTCACATTTTCTGCCCCTTCTCTGTGGCTTTATTGATGTGGCTGTCATCCTAGAAACCCAGCAAATTCGGATATGAGGCTGTCTTCCTACTTGATTTTTCACTGAGGTACATTTAAGGAGACCAATGTGAGGCTCTGGTAGAAGAAGCCAAAAGGGTAATTCTCCATAAGAATAATTGTAACCTTCTGAGACTTTATGCCTGCACTCACGCAATTGGTCATTTCCTGAATACTAAGTGGGAATTGTTGTACCATTAGTCATGCCACAACAGCATCCTCAATCCTACTTAGAAATAATTATTACTTAATTAGCTGGTCTTTTATTTGTCTTTCTCTCTCTCTCTTAGTCATAAATTTAAAATGAAGCCACAGAGTGATGAAAATGAGAGAAACAAGCTAAGAAGATCATGTAATGACTGGCACAGGTCTTGGGGTTAGATAGGTCAAGTTTCTCTACCACTCATGAGCTGTATGATACAAGGTCATACAAGTTACTTAAAATACTTAAAACTCTGATTTTTCTTCTGTAAAGTGGGTATAATAACATCTTTCAGTGTGTGGTAATGACTTCTCAACAGATCTATACTCAAACACATGGACCTTCTCTTCTAATTTTTGCCTGAATACTTATAACTTGATCTTTTCCCTTCCCTGCAGATAACATGGTCAACCTTTCTTTGCTGGTTCCTGAATGTCAAACTTGTCATGCCAACCATTTTCCACATAAAGGAGACCTTATTTACTCCTAACAGATGAGTTCTCCTGTAAAAAACAAAAAAACAAAAAATCAATATCGATGTCAAGTGAAGCAAATCTCAGCTGTGGGCTCCATCAGCCATCCAGACCTTGAGAAGCTTTGTGGTTCTCTGCTCAGTTAATATGTGTCTGACACCCACCTTTTCAAGTGCAGCCAATGTAATGAAGTCAGTCTGATGCTGCACAGATGAAGTGGAGTGTGGATATTGAGGCTCAGACTCACCAACTACAATTGTTTCTTTATTTAGATTAGTGGTAGAGTTCCCACAAAACTAGGAGTTGTCATTCAAAATGATTCCTTGCAGAGTCCTGAACTTTTTTGTTAGTTGTTGTTGTTTTTAGCTATCCCACTGCCAACGTGCCATTCTATTTAAATGGAAAATGCAACTGTGTACAGCATTATTGGAATAAGGTACCTTGTCTCCAAGTCAGAAGTTAAGAAAGGGAAATCAAAGTTTTCAGGCCTCTTGGCAGCCGGGACTGAGTCCTGTTACCTTGACTTGGTTAACCAGATCATTCTGTTGGGGTTTTGACTCCTGAAGGAGAATGGTGAGGATTCATTCATGATCACTTTGATTATGGCAGTGGCAGCATCATGTCACATAGCTACTGGGTTCACTTATGTAATACAATGTCTTCTCCAGTTTCTAGGAGGGAATAGCAGGAGGTGAAGCCAGTTTTTGGTTTGGGAAAGTCTGGAATTTATAGCTGCCTTTATAAATTTGGAGCTCAGCAGACATGAGCGGTAACATGGAGTTAATCTTACCAAGGAACTAAGATTACATATGCATACTGTCACTACCCACTTGTCCTCAAGTCTTCTGTGATTTAAGACAAGCATTTTTCATTGCTTTTGGCCATCAAATAGAGTTCACTGAATCTATAATGACAATCACAATATAAGCGATTTTATTAACCTGTCAGTTACTATTCGCCTTTCTTATTCTTGTCACATCCCTAATCCAGGAGGGTGGTGAAAATGGAAGACTGTTATTTATTCCCAAAATACTGAATTTCATATGATTCTTTCATGAATGGGCATAGGGATACTTGTACATATATCCCGCTTATAAAATCTTAAGAATGTTCCTGGTTTACTTCATCAGAGGTTTAACTGTTATTATTGATTGAAATTTTAAAGTTAGACTGGGTGTGGTAGCTCATGCCTGTAATCCCAGAACTTTTGGAGGCCAAGGCAGGTGGATCGCCTGAGGTCAGGAGTTCAAGACCAGCCTGACCAACACAGTGAAACCCCGTCTCTACTGAAAATACAAAAAAAAAAAAAAAAAAAAGAAATTAACCGGGTGTGGTGGCAGGTGCCTGTAATCTCAGCTACTCGGGAGGCTGAGGCAGGAACATAGCTTGAACCCAGAGGCGGGGGTTGCAGTGAGCCAAGATCATGCATTGCATTCCAGCCTGAGTGACAAGAGTGAGACTCCATGTCAAAAAAAATGTGAAAGTTAAGTTTGGTAACTATATGTGTATTTGGACGTTATCTCTGAAGACATTATTACTTGCCTTGTTTCCTAGAAGTTCCTGAAATGTGTTATTTTGATGAGACCACCCAACAAATGGGTTCTGTGTTCATATGAGATTTGAGAGAACTACATAAAACCTCTTCCTGTTAATAAAATCCACACTGTATATTGGCACATTAAGGACTTCACACATTCCTGTAAAATAAAAATTTCTTTTACATTGTCTGAGTCAGAGTTTTACAAGTTTACATGGCTACCAAGACCCGTCTTGTGAAATAAAAACTATAGGACTAATACTTTATGAGATATACTTTGGGAAATGTTACCATAATATGCATTTTTCTAATGTCTTTCTTTGCACACCTGTTGTCAACAACAGATGCATTGGGCTTACGTGGGAGAAGAGCAGGTACTAACAGAGATATTCATTTGTAAGTCAGTTCATTCCAGTGGTTCTTCCCCATGGTGACAGTCTTCCATGCAGTATGGGGACAGAGAGAAGTACTTTTCTTGCTATCTATAAGGCTCAGAAACTTATTTCTTTATCTAAATTTACCTACAATCTTTGATGAAGCCTTCCTTGGCACAAATTTATACCTTTAGACATAGGTCCAGATTGTTACTGTCTTCATAGATTTAATTCACTGATTATTTTAAACAAGGAGGTTTCCAAAGTGGTAAGATAATGAAATGGCTTTACAAAGAATGTAGAAAACTGAAACTTCTTCTGGTAAAAATATAAAGAACTGTGTGAAAATGATGCACAGCAAATTCAGGATGGTGGTTAATGCTGGCAGGATTTAGGGGGTGATCAGGGAGTGACACACAAAGGAAGGGATGGCAGGTGTGCTCCTGGGAAACACTATGAAACCCTGAGGGCTGAGCCTAGGACAGCTGTTGGGAATGCACCCAAGAAAGACAACCGTGAGAACATGCGGTATTTGCTTTTCTGTTCCTGTGTGTGTTTGCTGTCCATGGCACATGTATACCTATGCAACAAACTGCACGTTCTGTACATGTATCCCAGAGCTTAAAGTATAATAAGAAAAAAGAAAAGAAAGACAACTGTGAGAGAGAAAGGGAAGAAGAGAGAGGGAGAAGCTGAGCTGTAATACCTTTGCAAAACTGCCTTCAACCTAACTCTCAGTCCACTTAGACTGGACATCTCAGAGACGTCCAGAATTCAGGCAAGAGGACCTGGTGTTTATAGCGCTGCATCAACCAGTCATTGGATGTGAGGTGTTCCTGGAAAGGTCGAGAGATAGGGTGACCTTGGTCAAGGCAGCTTCAGCTGAAAGCAGCCAGCCCGTGAGGTAACGGGTGGAGTGGGTGTCTTGGTTCTGAAGTAGGAATCTGGCAGCTTCACTCTGCCTTCAGAGGGTTTACCACCATTGTCAAATTTTTATTTATTTAAATAAAACATCTATATTTCCTTAATAAAATTTATTTTCATTCACGGTTATTCTTTATTCTTTATATCTTATCTTCAATCATGCAAAATAAATCTTAAGAAAAAATTGTTGATAGAATACATTTATTATGAAGAAATTTCAAAGAGTAATGCTTCAAATCATTCCAAATCACTGGGAAAAAAATAGCTTCTGCATGACTGACTCTTGTTGAAAAATTTATCTAAGTGCCAAAACTTTTGAATGCTATTTTTAATGGAAATCTTACTAAAATCTTGCTCATGTATCCATATCTTAATGAAGAGGCTGAAATGTGCATAATAGAATCTTTCCTTGATGAGTAAATGTTTTTATTAGTTTGGGTCCTCAAATATACTTTGTAGAAACTCATCTCCCTCACACACAATTAATCTTTGTTTCTCCGTTTGTATTCTAGCCAAACTCATGCCCCTTTTCGGTTTTTAGACTTTATTTTTTCTTTATTGGAATCACCATTCTCAAAGTGCCTCAGGTTTCTAACCCAGAATCCACTTTACTTCTCAGCCACTCCTTCACTTTTGGATCTAGTTAACAAATTAGTTAGCAAATCCCACAAGTTCTGCGTCTTCACCACCTCTAGCATCTGCTCTCTCTCTCTCTCATATTTTTTTATTTTTTTATTTTTTTTGAGGTGGAGTCTCACACTGTTGCCCAGACTGGAGTGCAGTGGTGCAATCTCGGCTCACAGCAGTCTCCGCCCCCTGAGTTCAAGCAATTCACCTGCCTCAGCCTCCCGAGTAGCTGGGACTACAGGTGTGTGCCACCATGCCCACCTAATTTTTTTGTATTTTTAGTAGGGACAAGGTTTCACCATGTTGGCCAAGATGGTCTTGATCTCCTGACCTCATGATCCACCTGCCTCAGCCTCCCAAAGTGCTGGGATTACAGGCTTGAGCCACCACACTCGACGTCATCTCTCTCTTCTCTGGCCATAAAACCTCGAACTGGACTAGTAGATTGGCATCTAAATTAATGTCTCTAGTTGAAACCATTAGACCAGTCTCCTGCGACTCAACTCTGATCGTGTCACTTTACTGCTCAGAATTCTCAGTGGCTAGACTCCAGACAGTAAGGGCCCTTCCTGTCCACCGTTGTGTGATATTGTTGCACTGCTGTGTGATACTGTCTCACTGTTGCCTTGCTGTTCTCACTGACCTCTCCAGTTTTTCCTTCCGCTATTTATCCATAAGCACATTAGTTTTATTCATAAGCACATAGTTTATGCTTTTTAGTCTTTGCTGTTCCTACAACCTGTAAGCTCCTGAGGCAGAGGAAAGTCTACATGCCAAAAATACTGAAGGCAGAAGTGTATTTAGTTTAAGAGAGTGAGCTCTGGAACCAGCCTCCATAGTTTGCTTCTACCTACTTACTAGTTGTGTGACTTTGAGTATGTTACTCTGTTCTTTTCTGCACCAGTTCCTCATCTGTAAAATGAGGACAGTAGCATCTGCCTCAGATGTTATGAACTGAATGGTTCATAGATGGAACTGTGTAGAAGAATGCCTGGCTTGTAATAAACATTCTATACATGTTGTCGATCATTATTGCTTTTGTTCAAGTCAAATTAAAGTCTTCACTGACACCTACTTTTATATGGGATCTTTTACTGTAGCTTCATGATGCATTGTCCTTTTCAAAGCCATTTGTTGATTTGCTACTTGCTAACTGTATGTCTGGTTCCAGATTTTTTTTATTTGGTGATTCCTTCCTCTGCTAATTCATAAATGTGTTGTTTGAAAGTCACAGAAACCAGTGCCTGTAAGCATGATGTTTACTAAATAGCTCCAACAGGTAATCATGCCGAGATCTAAGAACAGTAGATTGCAGACAGCTTGGCCACATGGGATTAGGCTGAGACTTCTGCCTGCCTGTTCTAGGCCATTTTACACTCTTTTAGTCTGCTTCTGAGCTCCTTCCCTGGTTCTCTTAGAAGACTGACTTTCTCTGCTCAGTTTTGCTGTTTCCCCATATTCTTCTTGCACATGAGTGGATTGAGTTTGCTAAGACACTGATTCCCACTTGGACATCAATTGACTTTGCATCTGGGCTCCCTACAATGAACAGACACAGTCTCTTGGTATCTGAATTCCAAGTTTTTAGGAAGCAGCATTTTCCTGGCTCAGGTGGAATATGATTTGGTTCCCTAGATCAAATGCCTCCTTCTATTTCAGTTGCTATATTCAAAGCTATAGCTTTATCTGATACAAACATAATTACTTAAAATATCCCTCCTACAGGGGCAGTGGGTGGGGAATAGTACCATTACCAGAGATGGGCATAGGCACAGTGGAGATACCACAAAATAGGCATGGATCCTGTTGCTGGCTTTACCATAGTAAGATATAGCTTAGTGTTTTCTTGCAGAATGCCTGCTTTCTTTCCTCTCTTTTGCCACTCCAGAAGCACTAAAGGATACCAGGGAAAACCTATTGTAACCAAGTATTTTGAAATCTGCTCTTAATTTCATGGACATTTTCCAGAACAGGCCTAAAAGTCTTAAGGTGGTTTCACTCCGCTTTCATGGGTTAAAACACAGTCTTGAGAAATCCCCTGATACTCAGTAGAGTCTGACCTAAATTGAGGCTTAATATCACTGTACCTGATATCACTATCTTAATATCACTATTCCTGAGCCAAATGTTTTTTATAAATGCAGTCTGGTGACTTTTTACTCTTGGGGGCAGCCACTCTCCAATAAAGGTTTGGTCTTCGTGACATAAGGAGAAGTTCTAGGATATGAGCTGGCTGATAACATTTGAAATTATTGAATTTGGAATCCAAATAAAGAAACAGCTAATAAGGAATTTATGTTTATCCTTCTATGCTAAATTATCAGAATTAGCTTCCATGTCACCCATTTTCTCCAGAAAATCAGCCAAGTCTTCTAAGCAATTTGTGTGTCACAGGTGTTAGAGAAGGGTACTCTTTTGGCTCTATTTCTCATTTCATTTCATTTTCATTTGTTGGGGCATTTATAATTAAGTTTACCTGCCCTTTCCCAGAAGGCAATTATTGGTTTAGATTGCATTATAATTGTCTCAGGTCTTTAATGGCTTCACTGATGTTTAGTAGTGTTGCTCCTGTTTCCTCTTATTTTAAAGCATTTGTCCTTTTTCTTTTATTCTGACATTGATCTGTGTTGTTCCTCTCTGCAAACAAAGGAACCAACATCCCACATTGCATAAACATCTGTGTCACACTTTCCTCTCTAAATTAGTATTCTTTTAAACCGGTTAACACATTTGTACTGTCACTGCCACCTTTGACTATGACAACTACAAAACAAAATAGTGAACAGTGAACAAACACATCACTGAAAGCCGATTAGATTAATTGCTATTCGGGACAGTGCATAGATTAATTATTTTGTTTGTGTAGTATGTTCGTTAAGTGGTTGCCTGATTGCTGCTTAGAAGATTGATTGCTTGTTACATTTACCTTGTGGTTTCTGTGGGGGAAATATCTTTTAGGATTCATCACTTCTCAAAGCCCAGGGGGCTTGGTTGACATGAGAATGCTCCAGTAAAGCTGTAAAATGGAGAACAAACTGCGGAAAATGTGTTCATTAAATAAACACCTACTGTGGTGGCTGGAGTAGCCATCAGATCTGTTTAACATCAGGAGAAACAATCGATGATAAAATTGAGTTAATATGAACTATACAATCTGAAAACCCAGCACACCAGTTGGATTGTAAAATTGAGGTGAATAAGCACTTGCCAAGATTTTCTCTGTATCCAGTAAGCTAAAATAACACACTCTCGGCGACTTTGTGTTCATTTTACCTTTTGACTGTCATGAAACTCACTTCCCAGTAGCAGCCCCGTGAGGACTCCTGCTGTTTGAGTCTGCCCTGGCAATGGGGCTCAAGAGCTCCCTGGACTCCTTCTGAAGAACCCACAACACTGCCCTTGGAGGTGCTTGCCTCGCTATAGGAAACTTCATGGGGCTATGTGATACATAAGAGCATGCATTATCTACTGTGTTCAAGGGGTGATTGCCTGAACTAGGAAAGGATTTACGATAATAGGATTTTGCTGCAATGGGGGATCATAACAAATTTAAATAGAAGAATACTTTCGAAAGGAAAAAAAATGAGTTAAGGATTAAAAATAGAACAGCCTTTTGTTTAGTGAAAGACTGGACTAATCTCTCCATTTGGGGACACAAAAGTACATTGCTTGCCCATGATTGTGTATTATACCTATCTGTGACTTTGAATGCTTATGATGGTATTAGACAAACAGTTTTAGTATTCAAAGAGGCTTCATATATCCCTGCCAAAAATACTGTACCTTTGTCAGAAGAGAAAGACTAAAGAATCTTTCTGTTTCTAGTCTTTTAACCTTAATACTTACATCTATTAATTATATTCATAAACAACACAACATAATTACACAAAATACTTCGAAGTAGGGCACTGAAAATATCTAGGACTTTTAATGCTATAGATTAAAACTAAGCAAGCATTATAACTAATATGCATCCCAGCAAATGAGAAGGGAATAACCAAAAACAGTAAAATAATTAAAATAAAAGTTGCTTGATGTTTTAGTCAGTCTTCCCTCTATAACTTGAGATTTCAAAAGGTAAGCCATTTACAAACACGAAATGTTTTTAGCATTTAAACTCATCTTGAATTGAAGATTATTAAACATCATAACCATCATGGCATTATGGCAAAGAGAGTTTTCCTCCATAAAGACACCGTCATTGCCCAAAGGAGGAGCAGCCAAGAGCGCAGGTATTAGGACAGTGATAAATGAGATGATGAGAGATGGAGCAGTTGTTTGTGATTTGGTTGGCTTTCTACAATAGTGCAAAGACTGAAATAAAAGGAATGCATTAGCCCAGATGAAAATATATTTAGGGCCTTTATGATTAAATTCTTCTTTTCCTGTGCGACTTGAAAGCTGAAACTCGACAGGAATGAATTTTTTAAACACCTTTCTTTCTCATTAACTGCCCTTTTGTCTCTTTGAAGATACCTGTCTATGTTCAATTCTAATACAAATTCTAGTAATTGAAGTTTTTCAGCTTGCCACCCACATCCCTGGACCCTGAAATACAGTGGGACTGAGACTACTGTGGGAATAAAGTTGCCTATGTAACAAGTTTTCTCTGGTTTGAAAATTCAAGTTCAGCACATTTAGCAATAGCCAGGAATATTGAAAAATGAGCCCTGTTTCTCATAGCATCCCTGATACCTTCCTTTCTTAGCCTATTCACACATTATTATATCTTTTACAACTAAAACCTAGTCTATTAACATAAATTACTTATCGTTATTATTACACTTAAAAATATAACTTTTGAGAAAGTTGAAAATATGTGTTTGGAATCTCACTGGGTTGTTTATCAGCTATTGTCTTAATTGTAAAAGCAGCAAATGAAATGCATGTGTAAGAATGTGACTTTAACGAAACTAGTTTTCATGTGTTGTTTATTAAAGTCATTACCTTACTTTATGGTCACACCTCAAACATTGAAGTTCTCTGCAATTATTTGATGGCTAAATGTGGCTATTCTTTTAAGAGGAAAATGACATTATTGATCCATTGTTACTCCCAGCCCACAATTTAGTTTAATTGCCTTTTCCCTTTATGGGCTGTGAGCTTCCCACTGGCCTCTCAATTTCCTCATGTAACTGAAGATATCTTTCAGAAGGTAGTAACCAGGGTGGTGAGAACTTGGTGTTTTCTGGAGCTATGAGCTGCTAACTGGATGCATTCATTTGGTCAGTCCATCAATGAGTAAATGTATTTATGCACTGTTGAACACAGATTCTACACCCCATAGATTTATTTTCTGTATGAATAGATGGCATGACTCCTGCTTTCGGGGAGCTCAAGATTTTGTGAGAGGACCTGCAAAGGAACAAGCAGTTAACATAAAGAGTATTCGAAGTTAGTGGAACAGAATCCAGAGAGGTAACAGAAGGTGTCCCAAGGGAAGACTGAATAAGAGCTCTCAAAAAGGAAGAATTAAGGCAAGGATGTCAAGGCAGACCACGCAGCACTGGCAGGCAGTTGCAGAGAGAACCTTACTCCAGTATTTCCCTGAGCCTGGACTGGAGGAAAGGAGAGAACCTCTCCTCGAGTCCAGGGGAAGAAAGCCATTAGGGAGGGCTTTGTAAGTCATGCGTTTGGCTTTTACCCTGCAGAAGAAACTGGAGAACAAATGAAGGATTTAATCAAGAGAATGACTTTCGTCCAATTAGTATCAAATTCTGCCTGAATTAATCAGCCATACTTTATGCCTTTCCTATACCTGTCAAAATGTCCAAACTGTTATTTTTTTTTTATTATTGTCCAAACTGAGCTGGCTTCCATTTCTGACAGATTTGACTTTGAAATGTTTTTGCTTATCTGACAATATGGAGATTTTTCTTTCTGGTCTGAATCTCTGACTTCTATTTTCCTTCCTCAACTACCTGCTGGAAATCTTTTCTCATGTGAAATTAGAAAGGTAAATATGCTCCAAAAATAATTGTAGACAATATTTAAAAAGAGATTGTGTGCTATTTATATGATATTAACTACCTGCCTTTATAGTTATTTGGACTGAATGAACCAGTTTAGAAACCAGTTTAGGTTATAATTCATAACATTCAAAATAGAAAATATATATCACTGAACTATATTTTTGTTAAAAGTATCCCAAGACTGCAGAACAATTAAATCTAGAGAGATATTTGAGAAAAGTCAGCCTTTTGATATGTGTCCTTCCAAATACTTATTTTGTATTTTAAGTATAGACCAGAAAAATAAAAAGAATGCCCTTCATCCCTTTAATATTTTGCCTCAACTTCCTAGTCAGCTCTTTGGGCCTAGAGGATTTGCTTCTCTTTTCTTTAAGATAATGAAAAGACCAAAACCTATCAATATGCTCATTTTGGGCATCTTAATGAATAAACTGAATTGCTACACAGCTGCTCCAGTCTCCTGATTTGGAATTGATTGTGAATATATCCAAAAATACCAGCCTGACTCTGCGCAGCCAATTCGATCCCTGTAGATGGGGTCTATGGATGGGCACCATGTGGGGGGATTAGAACCTCCTTGCATGGACCCCAGCTGAGAGAACCCTAGAGACCCAGAGTGGGGGTAAGCAAATGTCCTGCGGAGGCATGGCACAGAGCAAAATCACAGATGCAGCTGGTTGGAATTTCCCACAACCAAAATATCTTATTCTTCCAATGACTTTAGCGATGAAAAAGTATCCTATCTTTCCACATTAATAATCCAGTTTTCCTTCCCATGTTTCTCCTTTGTTTCAGGAACTTCAGGCCTAGGGTAACCCAGAGAATCTTCTTTCCCCCAAAGTTATTTTATTATTTAAGACATCATCAGTGATAATAGGAGCTCCTTTCCCAGGTTTAAATTTTGGACATGTGGGATTAAAGTATTGTATGAAAGACACTCTCGGGTTAATCACTGAGCCTACAAATGACATTGGCAGTCTTGCCCTGTGTAGATAGGATCATCTATGTTTGAGTTTATGAGATGAATATCATTAAACTGAATGCTCTTACTGGGATTATATTTTTTTTATTTAATGCTTTGCCAAGGCAAGTCTTAATAAATGTTATGATGGCTCTAAGAGGTTTTTTCTTCTTTCATTTTATTAGTGGTTGAGGAAAAAAACATGATATTGCTAAAAAAATTGTCACTACATTAAAATAATGCAGGTTTATCTCTGAATTAAAGCATGTTACTTTATCTACTCAGACAAGTGACCCCAAAAAACCCTCCTCTGTGATAGACTCCTTATATTGCATTTTATTAAAAAAAGTAAAAGAAATTGGAGTAGAAACTTAGATCCTTTTTAGTGGCATGTGTAAGTATAGTTTATAATAACAGCAAACACTCATGGCAGTTTGAACATGACAGCACTCTTTTTTGTATTTATTTCCTCACAAGATACCCATTTAAGATGGCTTCTATTATATCCTGATTTTCCAAATGAGAAAACCGAGGAATGGGAATTAAATAACTCCACTTGAGTTCATAAACAAGCAAGTGGCAGAGCAGGATTTGAACTCAGGGCCCATCTCCACAGGGCACAATTGGCCACTTCATTGAATGCCCTTGACAAGGGGAGAGTTCAGATTCCACACAGTGAGCACACTTTGGCAGGCACAATCTCAAGGGACGGATTTTGGTCCAATATGTAGCCATCTTCATACAAAGAGAATAAAGCCATTTTGCTGTTGTTGCTGTTATTATTGTTTGTTTAAATCCTTGGAGAAAGAAAAACAAAACCCTTAGGATTAGAGAGAATGCATGTGTTATCTGAAAAATCCAAAGGGAAAGTGGAAAATAAAGTCAGGCAATACGTTCAGGGAACCCTAAAAATTAGTCAGCTCGCTAATGGGGATGACCAAATTTTGATTGATATTAGAGGCAGGAAAGTAAATAATTTGAAAATACTGGTTTGAGAAATATACTGTAAAAATGTTTGCGTTAAAAAATCGTAAAACCATTACAATTGTAAGTACTTTATTGTTCTAATTTTCTTTTTTGTGTGTGTGTGCTCTAATTATTCTGGTATATTTTTATTCAATCAAAGCTTCAAAATAATTTTTAATGTAAAACTCCTGTTTCCATCTGCATTCCATCCTCTTTCACACTGAAGTGCCCGCTAGATCAAGGTGGCAAGTGTGTTCACTGGAAAAAGCTCAATGCTATAAATAACAGAAATAAATTGACAAGGTTTCCTGAAAGGATCACCAGTGTTAGGAAGCATGTGTAAGGCATGAAATAGAACATGGCTTTGATTTACTAGCCCATATAATCATCAAAATTAGGCACACAAAATAAATCTTTAAAATCACTTAGTTTATCTCATAACTTATTTCAGATAATTTTCATAAATACAGAACCTATTAGAACTCATTTTATAGGTCGTTTCCCTCAAGCTCTTCTCTTTAATTTTCCTTCCTAAAATATTATTCTGCTGGGAATGAATAATTTACATTTGCTACTTCTGTTTTAGCCTCATTATATGTTCCTCCCCTGCATGATAAAATCTCCATCTTACTATTTGCTTCATTCAAATCTCAGTCAACTGTTTCTCTCTAGCATGTGGGATGTGTGTGCCGTAGATGACACAGATCTTTCACAGACTGATATCTTTTTATTATGTTTCTACTTTTCTTCTTTAAATAATTATTAAAAATCTTTATGAGTTTCCTGTATAAACTATATACAAGGTAATAAATAGAATTCCGCATTCTGTTATTTTAATTATAATCCTGCTGATTCAGAGTCCAGAATAAGTCAGAAACTTGTTAAAAATACTGAGGTAGGTAAGAGGGATACCACAGAGCTGAGATAGCACAAAGAGTTCATTTTCTTCTTTTGAATTCAAATTATAGGTTATCTAAAATATGACTCTGGAATGCACAAGAAGACACACACTAAAAATTAAAATTTTGGCCGTGTCTCTTCATGATGGTAAACAATGATTGAACAGTGAAAATACTCATTTGATGCTTTCACAATAGTCGTTTTCTGTGATAACGTCATATAAAAATGAATGAGCTTTGTGGTATCCCAGATTTCCAGATACTTGAGAAGAGTGATTTTTGCTAATACAAACTCTAAACAGGTTTTGGCAGATGGAGGGAAGATGATCCTCTTCTCGCTGACCACTTTCAGGGGCTGCTTTGGGACTTCTTTTCACACTACCTCAGAAAGGAAATGTAGGGACAACAGGATCCCCATTTCACTCTGATGTTCTCCAGCAGGCAGAGGGTCTTCCCTGCCACCAGCAATAGCTGTAGTCATGATAACAGCCTTCACAGCATGGTGTTCAGTTGTAGCATCAGCAATAAGACCAAAGAAAGTCCTGGAGTCACGCACCCATAGAGGCATCTGTCTCTGGCTTTTGGTCAAGGTCTTCCACATCAGTCACTGCCATCCTTATGAACCATTTGTTTTCACAGCACATTACTTTTGGGAATGCCAGGGGTGAGTTACTCCTCTTTGATATTCTCCCATCTAGCTTCTCTAGGCTCCAAAATACAGCATCCCAATTTTATTACTAAGCAACACTGTTGACAAGATGCTGGTGTTTAGCAATTCTAAGAAATCAGTCAGGTGAGTACTCCCCTTCTACACCACACACATACAGCTCTGATTTCCTCTGTTGGCATTTCTGCTGCTTCTGTGGCCTGACAAACCGGATAAATGAAAGCCACTGATTCAAAGCCAGTATTTTACACAGAGAAAGGAGACCCCAGCTGGGTCTACTCACCGAGTCTAGTTCATAGGGAAGAGAAAAAAGCAAGGGAAAAGATCTAGAGACTTTGGTGAACTAAAGCTTCTGCCAAGTAAGTACCTCGGAAGAGTTGTACAGTTATGATGAAGTAGGAGTGCTGGTGATATTACTTGTTCTTTAATTCACTCATTTAAACCAATGATTTACTCTTTAATTCATTGATCCAGCAAATGTTTACCAGATTCCTGGTCCTGTGCCAGGTACTATTCTAAGTACTGGAGATATGAAAATGAGCAAGGTAGACATAATCTCTGCCTTCATGTAATGGATAGTCTAGTAGGAAATAAAGATGTTAGGCAAACATAAAAATGATCATTTAATCACAAATATGATAAACGCTTTGTAAACATCTAAGATTTTCTTAAAATACCAGGCAACTTTCAGTAGCTAATTTGATAACAATAGGGGAATTTGTTAACATCAGGTGGAAAATGCTGGCAGTTAAAACTTTTTGTCTGCATGTTTCATAAGATTTAAAAAAAAAAAAAAAAACCTCTTCAGAAGATTTTAAATAAATATTATAATTAATGTTTTACTTCTAAGTATGTTGTTGATTTTAGATGATAAATTTGCTATTTAAAAAGATAACTATATTACACTGTATCATTTGTGGGTTCAACATTCTAACATGTAAGGTAAACACAAGGTTTGTATGAAGCTGTCTGCCTGGCAATGTTAACTATAGAAAAATTACATTTGGGCCGGGCACGGTGGCTCACGCCCATAATCCCAGCACTTTCGGAGGCGGAGGAGGGTGGATCATGAGGTCAAGAGATCGAGACCATCCTGGTCAACAAGGTGAAACCCTGTCTCTACTAAAAATACAAAAAATTAGCTGGGCATGGTGGCGCGTGCCTGTAATCCCAGCTACTCGGGAGGCTGAGGCAGGAGAATTGCCTGAACCCAGGAGGCGGAGGTTGCGGTGAGCCGAGATCGCGCCATTGCACTCCAGCCTGGGTAACAAGAGTGAAACTCCGTCTCAAAAAAGAAAAAAAAAAAAAAGAAAAATTACATTTTAGGAGGTTAATAGAGGAAAATCAGATACGCTATAAAATAACCACAAAACAAGAATATAAAGTAAGGCCCGTGGGGGTTGATATGCCTAAGTTATTTTGAAGCTGAAAGTTACAGAGACTTTTTCTGATTTACATATTTACATTAAAAGTTTTATAAAGGTATTTTTCAAAGCCGTTACACATGTAGTAACACAATTAGTAAATCACAGGAAATCTGAATGACTTTGGAAAGATGGAGACTGGGAGGAAGACTAAGTAGAATAATGAGGGAGGAGAATGGAGCCGTTTTGTAATGGATGTGGGTAATGAGGGCAGTTCAGGGAGAAGAGGACAGCAGAAAAGGTATTTTGCCATAAAATATCCAAATGTGTCTAGGAGACAAGTAGTAGATCAGCTGGCTAAAATAGAGATTTATTCGATTGTTATAAAAGAGATGAACAGTAGGTTGGGCTCTAACTATTGCAGACTTTAAATGATCAATGAAGAGCTTATATTTTATCTGATGTTTTATGCCATTGAAGTTTTCAAGGCAAGGGAGTATTATGATCAAAGTAGAAAAATCAGTCTAGCTGCAGCCCATATAATCATGGTGACATAATAAATTGTAATGACTTAAGGTAGTAACTGGAAATTGAGAAAGAAATACATGAATTAGAAGATGTTCAAAATAGCTTATGTTGACTTGAGACAATGGTATGCATCTTTTCTGTGAGTGTATTTGTCTTCTGTTTAGAAAAAGGCAAAGCAAATGAAAAACAATCTCTTCATTCACCCTCAAAAGGGGATGAGAAAGACAAATAAAGGATTGGTTATTCATAATCTGCTGGTTACCATCTGTTGGTAGTGGACAGAGATGAAACACTTTTCGCTGGTGTACAACTTTATTCTTAGCTATGAATATCTGTAATTAAAGGAGCCACCCTAGTGATAACTGAATTGAGAAATCAGCCCGTTAGAGGATCTGGTGGCAAAGGAATGGAAATCATTATCTAGCACAAATAATGCAACGTCGGTCACTTACTCATGTGTGAATTACTGTGCAAACGATTCTGATAAAAGAGAGGGAAAAGCTATGGAATTAATATTGTCTGTATTGTAAAGAGGAATGAGAGTGAACAAAACCCCCAAGCTTTGAAATGTGGCATATCACTACACCAACTAATGCTGGTATAGTGATTGTATCTTGTTTTTTCATTTACTCTGAGAATGTGACTGCATTCCCACAGTTCTTCGGAGAAACGATGTGTGTGAGAGTGAGTGGGTGTGTGGGAAAACTAATAACAGACTAGGTTAGTTTCCTTCCTTCCTTCCTTCCTTCCTTCCTTCCTTCCTTCCTTCCTTCCTTCCTTCCTTCCTTCCTTCCTTCCTTCCTTCCTTCCTTCCTTCCTTCCTTCCTTTTCTCTTTTTCCTTTACAAAGCCTTTACAATACAGGTTTACACCTTTGAGGCCTATGCTAATTTTTGAGACACTTTTATACTCCTTCTATTTAGGCATTAATCTGGAAATTGATCTTTTCAAAGTGTGAATCATGAATAGTGAATATGAAACATTTTAAGAATGTAGTAAGAAAGATATTAGCACTTTGGGGAGGTTGCTTAGTGGAGTAAGAGAGCTAGTGAATACTCTGAATTATCTAGCTCTTTTCATCTATGCTAATTAGCCTTAACAAGGCAAGTTAAAAAAATTCTTTCCTGGGCTTGTATGGTTTAAATTCCCACTTAGCATTTCTTGTCTCCTTACAAGCCTTATAACCTGAGGCAATCCCAGATATTCCCTATGGGAAAGATGTATTTGAGAGTTATGCTCACGGCACTTGCCTTTATTAATATTATGGAAAAAAATTCATTTTAACATTCATTTTCATATTTGAGTACTCAAGAATTTGAGGTTTGTATGTAACCATTGTTGGGATTTTTTAAAAAGAAATGTTATAATGCAATCAGTCATGACACAAACACATCTTGATGAATTGTTCTGAAATTTCATATGTTTCCAAAATAATGTATTATACTGTTTCTCTTAGGGGTCTTATCATAGTTTGTTGAAATATTCCAAGGACTTACAGTTACTAAGCTATCTTGTATTTGACAGATGTCAGTAGATGACAGGAGATTAATCTCTCTTGTTATTTGATTAAACAGATCCATGCCACCATCTTTTCTTCTTGCCTGTAGAATACACACATATGCACACACACACACCCACAAACACACACACACCCTTCTATTTTTTAAAATTCTTAGCCACACCCTCTCTCCTCACCACTACCGTTTTTCCGCCCTGGTGCACATTTTTGTAGCCATTGCTCTTTAAGGTGACAGTGAGAGAGACTTCTTATCGATCATCTGATCCCCCACACAATTTATTGAAGGTTGACACACTCCCTGCCATTTTTTCTTTGTGGAGGCTGAAAGGTCCATTCATTACAGGGATGGCTTTATTAAAGAAGGAACCCCAAAATTCTAGTGGATTAAGCCATTTAGCTACAGAGTAAAATCCTTCACAATCTTATGACCATCTATGTCCCCCATCCTTCCCTATGAAGTGAAAAGACTGTATATAGATTTTCCTTTCATTTTTTTAATGAATGTTCCTTGGACTCTTCTATCACACCACCCTGTATTTTCTGAGGAGAATTCTTAGCCATAGCTCCTTGTGCTTATTTCTTTATATATTGACAGTTTAACAAATGGAAATCATTTTGCATCTATTTAGCTGATCTCAACATTTTCTCTGTTTAGACTAGGGCACCTTTGAGCCATTTCCTTTTAATTTCTTTTCCATTTAGTCTGGATGTTTGGCCCCATTTGTGATTAGTGAGAACTGAGGCAGAAGCTGAGTCCACTCTTCAGTCACTCTGTACACCTTTCCTTGAAAATTCCGGCCCTGAGGAAACATAACATTCACAAATGGCTCATTTCCTGCCAAATAAAGGTTTTAATCAAATATACAGGTAGGATGTTTTCTGTGACTTGGTTACAGTGGGAAGTTTTGCCTTCTGACCTCTCTCACCCACTGTTGAGCACCTTGGCTCTGTCTTTGCTCATCTCCCACCCCTCCCACCACAGTGGCTTCTGCAGCACACACAAACAAGTATTTACTGAGTGAAAGAATGAATGTGCAGATGAGTGAAGATGGCATGAAAAACTAATGCTGGTGTAGTGATTGTATCTTGTTTTTTCATTGTTCCAATATTCTATTTCAATTTCCTCTCTCAGGAGAATGCCTCCTTGAGGTTCCTGAAGAATCACGGAACAGTAGATGCTGATACAAATTTATACCAAAACAGTAGTGGGGTAAGAAAAGGAACCTAGAAGTATCTACAACTATACTTTAGTAAACTGTTATAAATTCACCCCTCCAGGCCCTATGAATTACTTTGCCAGAGAAAAAGAGAATTTTCATTAATGAAAATTCAAATATAGTACTTCTCCTTTCCTGATTTTATTAGTTTGGCAATGGATTAAAATGAGATTCTGGAGGTGAGAGCACTTGCTGAAAGGGGGTCAACTGTAGTCAACCAGCTAAGATAACAGAATCACAGGCATTGAAATGTCTCCATTGTGAGTTAAGATTTGCAGGGCTGCAAGCCTAGATAGTAACATAAATGTCATATAGAGATTCTGAAAAGCAGTGAGTTCTATCTGTTCGGTGACTTAATTATATTGACCCTTAGTTATTTTGAATTCACTTGTTTACAGCTGGCTCTAAATCAGCTTTCTGTTACTTTTTCAGTATAAGAACTTGAAATTATCAGAATTGTGAGTTTAGACATGTAAGTTGTTTTAACACTTTCAGTCATGCTCCTCTTTTGTGAGAAGTAGAAGAAATGATTTGTTTCAGAAATGCTTAGGAAAATAAAGTGGAGCTATGAATGCATAGCAAAAATGGAAGTCCTCTCTTTGGTGGTCTAGTTGGCTTCCTACCAGTAGGTGAGTCTCCTTAATTCAATGTCCAGTAATAACCAGTGTTTGAAAAGCACACCTGGACTTAATGGACAGATTGAAAATGCTTCCGTCTTCCTACACCTTGCCTCAGAAAAAAAAAAGTCATCTTTTCAATCTCTGTGCTTTCTTTGCATTTTTTGGGCACAATTCCAATTGCATGCTAGTCACATTTTGGGGTAACTTTTTAATTGCTTATCTTCTTCGTTCTCCTAGAATCTGAGACCCTGTGTCTCATTTGTCTGTTTTCTGCTGTCATTGTCTAACATTTGGTAGTTGAAATGGGAACCACTGAGAAGTATCACTTTAATAGTGAATATGAGAGGGAAAATATTGTATGAGGAAAATGTGCTGGACACCATTTTCCAGTGCTATAAAGAAATTCCTGAATTGGGTAATTTATAAAGAAAATAGGTTTAATTGGCTCGTGGTTCTGCGGGCTATACAGGAAGCGTGGCTGGGAGGCCTAAGGAAACTTTCAATCGTGGTAGAAGGCGATTCAGGCATGTCTTACATGGCTGGGGCAGGAGGGAGAGAATGAAGGGGAAGATGCTACACACTTTTAAACAACCAGATGTCATGAGAACTCACTCACTGTCATGAAAACAGCAATGGGAAATAGGTCTCCATGATCCAGTCACTTCTCACCAGGCCCTTCCTCTAACACTGGGGATTACAATTTGAGATGAGATTTGAGTAGGAACACAAATCCAAACCTTATTAACATTTTTTTTTTTTTTAAGTTTGGACCTGGTGTTACAACTAGATAACCTTGATCAAGTCATTTAACTCTCTAAGGTGAGTTTCCTATTCATAGGAAGAGTACAGTAGTCACCAAAAAGAAGCAAAAGAAAGATTATGTGTGGACTGCATTCAGATCTGTAAAGAGCTGTTTAGTTGATGTTACTGTGTTAGTATTTCAGCCAATGGGAGTGATCTTTGGGTCTCTCTCCACTCCCTGAGCATGTTCGTTGAAAACTATTGGTTCATCTAAAGATTCAAGCTGTGGGTCTCATATACGGATTTCTTTCACTTCATGTTAACCTTGATTTTTTTCCTTCATGTGTTCAAAGCACTAAAGGGCCACACTTAAAAGTGTCTGACTGCAAAACTACAGTCTCACTATAATCACAACACATATGGTACAATGTACAGAAAATATCGAGAATATAATTCAGAAACTGTTCCTAAGCTATTTTAATTCTATCCGTTGTGCATGGGGAGACGTGTTAAAATGTTCACACTGAGGCTTCACCTATGTCATTTGTAAAATGGAATGACAAAACCCACCTATAGGGTTGTTATACAGATTAATGGGATAATACATCTTAAACACCTTGTACAGTGCCTGGTCATCATAAGACTTGCAATGAATAGTAACAATTTGGACCATTATTAAAGGAAAAGAGAGGTTAGTATGGGCTGGCAGACTCCTGGGGAGGTAGGGTGTATGTTAGATTGAGTGCAGGAGTTGAACTGGCATAGAGGTAAATCATAAAGAAAGGCTCTGAGGTGACTGAGCTAATGCAAGCATCAATATCAACCCTGTTACTCAAACTGAAACCTGGGTTTCAGCTGTAGCTAGTCCCATACCCTTATGCTCGTCCTAAAATATTCAATTCACTACCAAGTTCTATCTATTCTAACTTCTTTCAGACCTACCTAATCCTCTCAAATTCCACCACACTTTTCCATTCCCAGCAACTCTCTCCAGCCACGATCTCTCCCACTACTCAGTCCCCAGAGTGTCATCCAATCTTTTCCCATCAGGTCTTTGAACATGCTGCTTGCTTAACATAGAGCACTTAGCCCCTGGCTGCCTTTCCTTCCCCAGCTGAGCACATACCAACACCCATACATTAACTCCTAGACTCCTTTCCTCCAGTTGGCCTTTACCATGACATTGTATGTCCTCTTTATTTCTCTCTGTTCTTCCCTAGAATGAAAAACCAAAGGCAAAGGCACTCTGCTAACCATCAAATAAGAGCCCACTTTCCACAAATTCCCAGCACACACCTGACAGTCTTCCTGTATTCAAATTCTGCCCTTCTTTCCCATACTATGGATAAATTGTCGCCATTCTAAGACCGACCTTTCTTCACATGCTGGATTCCATCCCTCTTACCAAAGCGGGGACATTGCAGAAGATATTTTTCCCCTTTTCTTCTATATTTTCATTTCCCTTCGATAACATTTGTGCAAATATGTAAAAATACATTCCATCTTCAAAAAGTAAAATGAAAATCTCCCTGCACTTCATATCCTCTTCTGCATATTGCCATATTTCTCTGTTTCTGTTTACAACAAAACTCCTGGAAAGAGTTGTCTATGCTGGCTTTTTCTACGTCTTTTACTTCCATCCCTTTTCTAACCACTCTAAACATGCTTGTGTCCCCACCATTGTAACAAATATAATTCGTCTCAAATAACCACTGATCTCTGTATCACCAGATTTAAGGGTGACGTCTCAGACTTTTTGGATTGATTGACACATTGGACTCATTTGATTACTCCTGCCTTCTTGAAACTGTCTTCACTTGGCTTTTTGGACTCCTTGATCATGGCTCTCTCTCATTATTATTTATTTATTTTTTTTTGGCTTTTGTTTACTGATTTCTGTTTATCCCCCAACTTCTTAAGGTACACTGTGTTTCCTCTTCTCTATCTAACAAACCAGTCTCATGGTTTTAATTGTGAACTATGTGTTGATAAGCCCCAGATAACTCAATCCCAGACCTTACTACTGAACTCCTGAGTTACTACTGTTTCACATCAGAGTTCCTATTAAAGGTTTCATGGTGAACTTATCTATGATAAAATGTCCAATTCCTACCTCCTTCCCAAAACCATTCTACAAATCTCCAGTTCAATGCAACTCCATCCTGACAATTGGTTAGGCCAAAAATCTTGGAGTTGTCGATTACCAGTCTTCATCACATGAAAAACCTTGGCATCTTTTCTTTATCACATCCAATTTATCAACAAATATAACTAGGAGCCAACCCTCCAAACCACTGTCATCTCTCATATGGATAACGGAATTAATCTATCTGGTCTGTTTCCACCCTTACTCCCCGTAATCTTTTATCAAGATGGCTTTCAGTACATTTTTTTTTTTTTAATGTAAGGCATATCATGCCACTCCTTTGTTAAAACACTTTCCAGTGACTCAAGATCTCAAATAAATAAAAGTCAAACTATTTTTAGTGACTCAGCCACCTCCCTGATTTCATCTCCTATGAATCTCCCCTTTGTTAGTTATCCTGTAGGCCTATCTTTTGGTTTCTAGTAATGTTCAAGGTTGCCTTCAACACAGGGTCTTTGCACTTGCTATTCTCTCTGCCTGAAATTTTCTTACTCCCCAAATCTACATGACTTACTCTCATTCTCCTCAATTATCTGCCCCTTTGTCACCTTTTTAGTGAAACCTTACTTTATCACCTAATTAAAATAGTATCCTCATTTCCACCCTTGGCATGTCCAGTCATTTACCCTGCTTTATTGTTTTCCCCCATAACGCTTACTGCTTTCTCATATACAATGTTAATTTGTTTGTTTTTTGGGTATTATGATCCACACGAAGGCAGCTTTGTGATAACAAGGATTCTATAGGTCCCCCTCTCATCATTTGTCTTTATCCCCAGTATCTAGAATAACATCTGGTACATGGACTGTGCTTAAGAAAATATTTGTTAATTGAAGAAATGAATGAATGTGTCTTTATCACCAATACCTTTATCCCTAATACCTAGAATTTGTCTTTAACCTCAATACCTAGAATAACAACTGGTACGTGGAGTGTGCTTTAGAAAATATTTGTTAATTGAATAAATGAATGAATGTGCCCCTTAATTGATTATGAGAGACTAGTATATCAGTCATTCCTTCTAGCTCTGCAGCTAAACATACTGGTGTGTAGAGTAAGACTCTTATGGTTGTAGACTTGGCATGTTACATTTTATATCTTTAGACTACTTAGCAGATTCCATGACCGAGTTACTTTTAGAGATTTTCTTTCTTTTCCTGTTCAGACTTCTGCCTTTAAGTATCATAAACTTAAATGAACACATAGACATCAGCAGCTTTAAGCAATTCTGTACTGATGCCCTCACAATAGTGGCCTAAGCAATTGTTTTATTTTTAGTATGGCTGGCTCAGTAATTTCTATTTATGTTCCAAATGCCATTGAAAAGCCACTGAATATTACACAAAGTATGCCAATATGGAAAATATCATCAACTGCCGTTTTATTTCAAGCTGGACTTCTGCACAGCAAACTGTTCCAAAGTTGGTGAAAACCAAAAATCCAAGTCACCTTAAACAGAAAGACATATGTGAAACACTAACTTTTTAAAACAGAAAACAATGTGCTGTATATTATTTTATTATTTTCTTAGCATTTTTTGACCTGTCATTTGTATTGAGATTTTTCTGTTACAGTAAACCTTGTTTTATTATTTCCACAAAAAGTTTAGTAAGATATGAAAATGCCATTGTAGACTGCCATGGTTGGCTTATTTCTTCACTTACTCTCATGATGTCAAAGTTCAGACTTTTTAATCGGTCTTGTTCAGTTGTTAAGCTGTTTGAATTTTCATCTCAGTCACATCAGACAAATCACTCAACATCTCTAAGACAGTTTTCTCATGTTTGAAATGGGGATAATAAGATTGTTATGATGATAGAAATAATTCCTATATAACACTCAATATGCATTTACTAGTGTTTCTGTTGTTATTAATGGGTTCTGTTATGCTGTAGGAAGAGATGTTTACCAGTGGTTCATAATTTGGGGCTGGATATATATATATATATCTCCAAGATAATAAACTTTTTATTCACTTTCTAAACAAATCCCATTAATCTGTGTATATGGATTTACCCCCTAAAAGTGCACCATTTGCTCCTTTCTCTGAGTCATGGTCTGATGTATTTCTTTGAACTTAAAAATTAAGCTTTTTATTGATATTGCATTTGCCAGAAAGTTTGTTTTTCTTGCATAATATAATATTTAAGTGAAGACACTTACATTGCAAAGACACTCGATCCATCACAATACACAACTTATAGGATGATTCTAATGATAAGGAATTAGACTGCACATCAAGTGAGTTCATGTAAAGTACTGAAGAATTTATTAAGCAACAGAAAGTGTTTCACACATTCAAACAAAAGGATTTAAAAGGCAGATTTCTAACTACAAAATGTAGACAACAATCTTTAGACATAAATCTAAAACTAAGATAATTTAGATAGTTGTAATAACTTTTTCTATAAAGATACAGATTGTAGTTTTATACTCCAGGCAACATAAATCAATCCAAAATATATTTTAATTGATATTGTAAGAATTATAAGCAGATAAAACCAGTTGGAAATTAAATCCAATCTAAGCAAATTTAACTTCTTCAGGCCTTTATTACTTTTGTTTGTAACTCTATGTTTTCCTTTACTATTTTCTTCCAGATTCAGCTTATAAATAATTAATTCTTTATACTCAGAGGTAGTATTTAAAACAACAACAACAAAAACACATTAATAACTAGAAGATATCAAAGACTTTAATAACCCAGGCCAGCAGAAGAATAAGAATCTGAAATAGCTTAGATACAATACCAAATGGATATATTCTATTGTAATCATTATTTTGATGTAGATTGATATTTCATTAAAAATAGATATTAGAGGTAAAGTTATATATACAACACAGAGAAATGTAGTCTTTCGCAAATCTGGTAAAATAGACATTTCCCCATCTTTAGGTTAAGAAAACGCTAATAATCTGAGACAAGAATATGATAAGGTATAGAACTTTGCAGAATAACACTCCAACCATGTTTGCCTCATGAATATATATTAGTGACTTCAGAATCTAGGGCATACACTGTCTTTTAAATGCACTGAAAAAAAATGACATTAATGAAAAGAGGGAATTATGGGGAGGTAAGACCTTGTTCTGTCAAGTTTAGTACCTGTTCTAAAAACAATGATTCAGAGTTTTAAGCTAAAACCGTCTCTTCTAGTTAAAATACCCTTCTGACCAAGTAGTGATGCAGAGAACTTTTAAAAGTCAAATGGAAATCAGCTTTTGTAAAACATTCTTGGTGTTTTTAAGTGACTCTCCAACAAATATTTGTTGAGCACTTCATTGTGTTAATACCATGCTTTTGCAAGTGGCTAAGTTAGTTATCATCAATAGTAGTATTGTCTAGATTTTTGAATAATAATAACATTACTAATAATACGACTACTAATATTCTTAAAGGTTCTGAAAAAGCTTTGCTCATTCTCTTTTTCGAGTAATGTTATTTCCATGTGGCAAAGCATTCGTTCTCTGAGCCTTTTATCGAACACAGAATAATCATCATTGTTCCTTCCTAGAGTTTATAAACTAATGATTCTACGCATTTGCTCCACCACTTTTTAGCTCCTCACTGGGCTAATCTAAGCATCAGAATCCATGGTGTTTAATAAATGAGCATCTTAGAAAGAATTCCACTGGGAACATGGTATTCAAATCAGCTCTCCAGGGCATTTCGTTCCAGTGAATTCCCACAGGTACATGGCGCAAGATGGGAACTTCTCTTGGGAAGGTTATTTATGTGCTCAGCCCATCTATATAGAACACCTGAAAACACTCAGGGGTGCCCATCAACCCCCAGCAGGAACCACTTCTCCATGTATACAGTTGAGCAAGGGAAAGCCAATCTGTATGTAAGAAAAGTTGTCAAGGGGTAATATTGAGGCTTACTAGTGCTAAGTCACTTGAACAAAAATCTGAAAAATGATATGTAATGTATATATTTGGCCTTCAGTAGTGTTGTATTAGGGGGTAGGCATTATCTTGGTCTAACCATTAGGTATAAATGCTTAAGCATTTTAAAGCCCTGAAGTCGGAAGCACTTAGAAGCTCTGGTAGAATTGTCCATAATAAAAACTAATCTAAAGCATCATAAATACTTAAAGATTGCTTAGCATATTCTTTACTATCATTGTTTTGCAAGCAGCTTACTTTCTCCAGCATAATAAAGAAGCAAAGATCAATAATATCCTGTTTGTTAGTAAAGGAATCAAATGCATATCTATTTTTTCCTCTCTGTGAAGGATATTGATTTCTTCTTCTTCTTTTTGAACAATATCAGACCTTGCTAGATGGCATGAATTACTCAGAAGCTTACAGACATCAAGTCTGAGTTTGTAGAATAACCTATTAAGTGGGAATTATTATTATTCACAATTTCCAAATGAAGGAATTGGGAATTACGGAGTAACTTGCAGAGTCCCCAAGGGGGTAACACTGGGATTCTAACCCAGCTAGGCTGTTTCCAGGGCCCATTCTAAGAAAACAAGTAAATGATTACAAGGTACTATGTGCTAAGTGTTCATGGAGAAGNTGGGATTCTAACCCAGCTAGGCTGTTTCCAGGGCCCATTCTAAGAAAACAAGTAAATGATTACAAGGTACTATGTGCTAAGTGTTCATGGAGAAGTTTTAAAGTGCCATCGGATTTCAGGAAAATGAAATCTCTATGAATTTCCTATTTGGAAAGATTTGGTGGAATAAGTAGAACTGAGTTTGAACTGCCTAAAAGCCATAATAACAATTAGAAACATTTCTATAGCACTTGACATGTGCTAAGGACTTTTGTTTAATAATTAGGTCATTTATGCCTCACCACAACCCTGTGAATTAGGTACTATTATCATCCCTTCCTTTAACCAATGACCAAACTGAAGCATAAGCCTTAAGTAACTTGCTCCAGGTCATGCAGCCAGTGAGATAAGGGGCTTGGGGAACAGCAGAGAGGGAACAGGTTGTCCAGATGAAGGGAATACTGTATCCAGGAGGCTTTTGAGAGTCTCAAACATATTCTGCTACCTGGGGATTTTCTCTGAGTAATGAGCAGGAAAGCACTGGAGACAAGTTATCTCCCACTACAGAAGATTGTAGAGGGTTTTAAATATGTTGGCTGAAGAATTTATATTTGATTCTATGAAGGCAATAATTTTCTGTTAAATTATTTTTCAGCATTTATTGTTTAGCTTTAGATTATCTATAATAGCTTTGGCACTGTGTCAGCTTAGACACTTTCTTCTGGGAAGGCTCCTGGCAACCCTTCCACCACTTTCTCCAATTCTAGAATAGTCATTTTTCTGTGTTCCCTGAGGACCCAGAAATCTTCATTCTTGTGGCTTTTACTACATCTTTGTGCTTCCCTTTTGTATTAGTCAGGCTTCTCCAGGGAAACAGAACTAATGGGGTGTGTGTATGTGTGCGTATAATACAATAAAAAGAGATTAATTGGCTGGGCATGGTGGTTCACACCTGTAATCCCAGCACTTTGGAAGGCTGAGGCAGCTGAATCACCTGAGGCCAGGAGTTCAACACCAGCCTGGCCATTATGGTGAAACCTCGTCTATACTAAAAATACAAAAATAGCCAGGTGTGGTGACAGGCGCCTATAATCCCAGCTACTTGGGAGGTTGAGGCAGAAGAATGGCTTAAACCCAGGAGGCAGTGATTACAATGAGCCGAGATCACACCTCTGCACTCCAGCCTGGGCAACAGAGTGAGACTCCGTCTCAAGAAAATAAAAATAAATAAATAAATAAATTTATTGTGAGAAATTGGCTTATACAATTATGGAGGCTGACAAGTCCCAAGATCTGCAGTTGGCAAGCTGAAGACCCAGTAGACCCAATGTGTAGTTCCAGTCTGAGTCCAAAGGCCTGAGAACCAGGAGAGCTGATAGTGTAGTTCCAGCCCAAATTCCAGCAGGCTCAAGATCCAGGAAGGGATGATGTTTCAGAGAGAGTTCAAAGGCAGAGAAAAAATCCATGTCCCAGCTTGGAGACAGCCTAGCAGGATGAGGTCTTCTTTACTCAAGGAAGGGTCAGCCTTTGTGTTGTATTCAGACATTTCACTGATTGGATGGAGCCCACCACATTAGGGAGAGAAATCTGCCTTACTCATTTTATCGATTCGAATGCTAATCTTATGAAAACACACTCACAAACACATCAGATTAATGTTTGAGCAAATGTCGCTGCACCCTGTATCCCATTCAAGGTGACATGTAAAATTAACCATTGCATCTTCATCATTCCACCCCAAACCAGTGGGCTCTAATAAGAGAGAAGCAGGGCTATTCTTACTTTCCTGAGAATCCCACAGCACTTAGTTTAGAGCTGGAATGCAGAAGGTGCTAAACTTAATTGTGTTAGCCTCCTGAACATGTTCTGGACAAAATATGCTATAAATCAATTTTAGCTAGTTTTGTTTTATTCTTTGTTATCTCGAATGTATATATTTGATACTTCCTATGTACATCACAGGTAGGGATCAGACCTTTTTGCCTTACAGCTTCTGTTCTGAATCTGATTCCCTACTAAGGAGACTCTATTAAGTACTTGTTGATTACACTCTTTTTTGTGTGAGGAGAAAAATAGTACATCTAGGCATTTATTTACTAGACTTTAGCATAGCAGTCAGCCATATCTCGTCATAGCAACAGAGTCTCCTTTTCTAAGGTCCACCACTCTCCCCCAAATCACTGTCAGCTCTGATGGTACCTACTACTCACCACTTCTCACATATCCCCACATACTTGCCTCCCCTCCTGACTATGCTTATGCTAGACCTTCTGATTGGAAGCTTTTCTTCCTGTACTCCTCACATGGAGAATGCTCACTCAAATTTCAAGGCTCATATCACTGAACTCTCGCACTCAGCCTTTCTCATATAGAAGAATCCACTGTGTCTTCAAGTGGGTTCCCATAACACTGCGTATCTACTCCACTAGAGTTTATTCGAGGAGTATTGCCTTCCTTGCCAGTCAATAAAATTATAGGGGTCAAAGACTAGGTCATATTCAATCTTTCTATCTTAAGCACCTAGTACTCTATCTGACTTGTAGTAAGTAGTCACTAATTGTTGGATGAATAAACTAATGTATACAATAAACTTATTGACAGTGATATTCATTGCCTAGTATTCCCTGGCCTATTTTCAGGTCATTTTAATTTCCTTTTCTTTGTCTTATTGAAGAGCTGGGAAAACACTCATTCTTCACATTTATCTTTTTTTTTTTTTTTTTTTTTTTTTTTTTTTTTGAGACGGAGTTTCGCTCTTGTTACCCAGGCTGGAGTGCAATGGCGCGATCTCGGCTCACCGCTACCTCCGCCTCCTGGGTTCAGGCAATTCTCCTGCCTCAGCCTCCTGAGTAGCTGGGATTACAGGCACGTGCCACCATGCCCAGCTAATTTTTTGTATTTTTAGTAGAGACGGGGTTTCACCATGTTGACCAGGATGGTCTCGATCTCTTGACCTCGTGATCCACCCGCCTCGGCCTCACAAAGTGCTGGGATTACAGGCTTGAGCCACCGCGCCCGGCCACATTTATCTTTAATGGTGCATTGGGGTCCTCCAAGAAACAGATACTATAACGGGATTAGATATGAAAGAGAAGTATTGGAGAGAATTGCCATGAAGAAAAATGAAGAGGAAGCTGGGTGGCGGGCTGAAAAATGTGTCAGACCACCATCCAGGTCTAATCCTTGTGAAGGAGAAAGGGAAGGAATGAAGACTGAATATGAAAAATTTTACACTATGGTGCAGTTTTAAGAATGTTTCAAACAGCCAATGGGGAATCTTCGAGCCAAAAGTTGCCCACCAGAGGGAGCTTTATATCTCTCAGGAACTGGTTGCCTTAGTATCCTTGCTAAACTCAGTTGTTGGCTGGGAGCAACCCTTAGCAGTGTGGACTTCTAGTCAAACTCAGAGATGGATTTCAGCGCCCAGAAGCCAGGGCCCTTGGTCAGCTACAATCCCTGCAGTTAGAGCTCAGAGCCCACATTTTCATGGTGACCACAATGGCTTGAAACCCTTGAGGCAGTGGGGAATGTCCTTTATTCCTTCTACAGTCTTGGATCCAAACTTATTTTAAATATAAAAAAAAAAAAAAAAAAAACACCTCTCTTTAAATAACAAAACTATAGAAAGTGCACGGAAATCTTAAATCCATTTGAAATTATTTAGAATCCTAGGTAAGCTTCAATTCTTAGCTAATTCTGACATGATAGAGAAAAAAATAAATACTTAAGTGAACAAAATTGAAACACTATAGGAAACTGTGAGCATAAATATGTTTCAGAGAAAAAAAAATCAAAGGTGTCTTTTTTACTTGGGAGTTTCTAATGAGTAAATGTTCCAGTAAGGTCACAGTTTTTTGGATCTTACAGTTTAAATTCAAATGGCTTCCTCAAAAGAATCACATTTGACAAATTGTTGATGCTGCATATCTTGTGAGAAAGAAATGTAAGTCCATTGTATAGAATAGAGCATATCTAATTTATAGGAGTTTTAAACGACAAGCCTTTTCTAAATTCCAAAAGGCTTTAAAAATTTGCATTCCTATAAATAAACCAACCCTTCTTAGAAGCAACCTTAACTCTAATAAATAAATAAAACCCAATCGTTATTTCATATAACATTTTTCATGCCAGAAAGAAATGATTCAAGATAATATATGGCATAACTTCCAGAAGGCGGTGCTATTAAAAACACAACGATTGGTTTCCCTGCTCTCTCCCACTCTAGTTCCCAGTCCAAGTGCTCACTACTTATCTCTGGATATTTTCCCATGGGTTTCATCTTGTTGAAAAAGGCCTTTGCATTTCCTCCCCACCCATAGTAATCCATTACTTCCTTGAAGATACCTTGAACTGGGAAGGAATATTCTTTTCCAAGAAGTATTTCCTAAAGAACTATTCTCTCAATTATCTCTTAGAGGCTACAAAAGTAGTATGAAGTACTGTCATTAGGCATTTGCATTCCTTTAGCTCCTATGTAACTATACTTTACACTCTGCTAGGTACTCTCTCAATGTCACCTTTTCCTTAAGGTCTTGTCTCACATATTAAATAGAAAAGACTTCAGGGAAATAGACGATTCTTTCGTTCCTTTAGTATTCCACGAGGATGTAGTAGATTCAAAACAAAGACTTTTATTTTGTGTTTATTTTATTATCTTTTAAAAATCAGACTAAGTGGTCATGATAAGAAAACCCAAGAACTGAGGGTCTTTTATTCATTCAATTTTACTGTCAAGAGGTAGTCTCTTTTAGTCTTGTCTAGTTTTGTTCTCATGGTAAATTTATCTCCATAACTTCTCTTTCAAAAAGGAAATTTTAAACAATATGTACTGATTCCCTACTCTGAAATCTGAGGATCTAATAATAGATGCAGCATCATTTTCACCAATTTCTCTCCTAGTTTCATTGTTTGACAGTTGTTGTATTATTCTTCTGTTGATTATTTTTCTAACTTAAAAAAAAAAATCTTGATGTCTTGTTTCATCATCAGTGAGCACCTAAATTCTCAACATGAGAATTTTAATGACTCTGAAGTTTCCTCCACTTTGCCTTCTCCCATTCCACTGATCGCCTTCTCAGATATTCTTATTTTTATGTTTTCAGGATTCTTAATAGTTACATTTTGTGCTCTAATTATTACCTGGGTTTCATGTTTGATCCATAGGTTGATTCTAAAAGTTAAAATTCACGTAAACTGGGGTTACCGTGACTACGGTGATGTTGGTCGTGGATGAAATGAGTACTAAGATTACATTTCCTTCTCTATAGAACTATTGTCTTGACCCTTCAATCACTCAAAGAGTATTTCCAGCACCAAAATTAAGTAGATTATTTTAAATGACCTCAAATTGCTTAAAATAGTGCCACATTATCTTTAGTTCATATCTGCTTCATATTAATCTCTATACTTTTTTATATAGTTTTTCTTTTCTTCCTTGTTTTCTTATTGACAATGGAATATATGTTTATCATGGTTTAAAGTTTTTCATCTTCTCATTACAAAATTGGTTGTATATTGTCACCACTTTTCCTCTTTACTTCCCTCTCGAATTCACCTTGGAGTCAAATTATTTAACAATTAGCATGACATCACTGACCAATCAAGGCAGAAGTCATTTTTAAACAGCCAACTGGGCATTCCTATATGTACACACTAACAGCTCTGCTTAAGTCAATAGCACAGATGTCACAGTGGGTTTTTACCTTTCTGTTCCCCTAGACCGGCCTAATTATTTCTTGATTCTTCTTACTTCTATTTTCTCCTTCATATGTCTAGAATACATCTTCAGCTTCCTTCAAAGAGAAATGTGGAAAATTAGCTTTACAAGAGTAAAATGTCTTTTACCTTCATTCTGGATTGATGATTTGGCTTGGAATAGAATTCTGGGTAAAAACAATATTTTCTTGGCATTTTTAAAGTATTACTCCATTGGCTTTTATTTTTATTTTTTAATATTTTTAAAGATGAGGTCTCTCTCTGTTGCCCAGGCTGGAGTGCAGGGGTGTGAACATAACACTCTGCAGCCTCAAACTCTTAGCCTCAAGCTGTCCTCCCACCATGGGTTGCAGTCCCACCTGCAGCTGGGACTACAGGTGCACAGCACCATGTTCGGCTTTCATTGGCTGTTGGCCTCCAGTGTTGCTGATAAAAAGTCTGATGACTTCTGAATTTCTGTTCCTTTGTTGGTGTTCGTGTATGTGTGTGTGTGTGTGTGTTTTTTGCTTTAAACCTTCTTGGATCATTTTTTTGCATTTAATTTTTAAATTTATATCTCCTAAAGATGTATGATGTGTTGTGGTGCTGGCCTTTTTTTTTTCCCTCACTGTTTTGGTTATTCTATAGGACCTCTCAATCTGAAGGCTAATTTACTTCTTTAGTTGTGGAAATTTTTCTTCTTTATTTCTGATAATTGCTTATTCTATATGTTCTCTGTTCTATTCTTTGCAACTCTAATAGTTGTTCTTTAGATGTCATGGGTTGAATCTCTGTATTACCAACCTCTTCTCTCACATGTATGTGTATGTTTGTGTGTCTATATTCCTTTGACTCTCTCTGGTATTATACAGTTTTAATACCATTCTCTGTTTCCAGAATTATTTCTGTTTCCTTCAAGATCAGTTTTCTTTTTGTTTGTCTGACTTTTCTCAGGCATGCTGTAACTCTTCCTCCAATATCTGGTGATTTTTGGTTATTCATTCTTATATAAGAGCCAAGATTTGGGAAGCTGGCATGTCTTTTTTTGACTGCTATATAGGCACATTATCCTATAACTCTCCCGTATGCATGAGAAGCTAATTTAGAGCTCGTTACTGGGCAGGTATTCCCACCTGGCAGGGAAACCTGCCAAAGATTGGACTGTGGGCTGCAAGCCATGGGACCACAAATGTCAAAATAAGGAGAGGAGCCAACACTCACAATAGGAACTTAGGTTGTCCCTAGACAGTTTATTTAATTTATTTCACAAAGAGTCCTCTGACTTCTTTTCTTTTCTTTTGGCTGAGAACAAAGGCCAGACTGCCAATCATTTCGAGTAATAGAAAGGGAAGGGCAGTTGTTCTATATGTCACTTTCTCTTTCTCTCCCTGTTTTAAGCCTCATTTCTCACCCTTACTCTCACTAACCCGCCAGCCCGGAGTCTGCAGCCTTTCAGGCTTCCAGCCTTCTCACCTCAATAGTCCTCGTATAGCACATTCTGGTGATTGCATTTCTGTTGATCTAGCAACATTCCCATTTGTTTTCTCCCATAAATGTGTTGACATCTTATATCTTTGTTACTATGTGTCTGTCCCTCTTTGTACTTCCACACAGTTAGGTACATATAAAACACTTTTACTTCAGAGCCCCCAGTAGAGCTACGACATGAATGACTAGCCTCAGCCTGCTGTCTTCTCCCACAATTCCCTTAACTGCTCTTGGAATTGATATTTACAGGGATGTTGTGATATTCACTCAGGGTGGCTGGCAAAATGTTAAAGATATATTAGGAAAAGTTATAGATTAGTCTCAAACCTTTTGGAAGGCCGAAAGCTTTTATTGGGACAGGCCCAAGGCAGCAGGCCCATTAAGTTAGGGAGAAGATAGGAACGAGGCTTTCCTACTTTAAGTCTGTTTATTCCACATCCCTTTGTCTCTAACTATTTACTCATGTAAACTTTGTGCTGGATGGTCCTCTCAGGGGGAGATCAAACGGGAATTACCAGTTAATAGTGTTTACTCTGGGCCCCAAACCTAAAGCTTTTATCATTCATATAACCATTCATTTAGCCATGTTAATTATCCACAAATGTGTTGACTTAGAACCTCTGTTGTAAAATCTTGACAGAAAAAATGTGTAGATGGACAGAGGGTCTTGGTCGATTGGTTGCATTTCACCCACTGGAAGCAGCCAACGGTGATTCCTAGCCCACTTGAATCACTGTAATGGTGTGAGAGTGCATTCATTCATCCCTCATTGAGCCGGGGTCTGCAGGCCAGACTTCCACAGGTGGTGGTCGATGTCTCAGGTGGTGGCCCCGACGTGACCGAGGTCACAGGATGTTATTTCAGAAAAAGAATATGATTAGTCTTTTTCTAAACGAAAGAAAAATGAATTTTGTATTTTATATTTTATGAGACTTGATGGTTATGTTCAAGAGATTTCAAGATAACCGAGGATTTTGAATCACTTCACAAATGTGATAAGAGTTGTAGAATTTTCATGTTGTTGGCACAGAACTGTCAGGAAATTAACCAATCCTAAATTAAATGCCTACTTTGCCTTGCATTTTCCTCAATTAGATATTAGGCTTAACTTGTGTAAGCCTAACTGCCTATCAATCTTTGTTATCTGTCCATAACAATATAAACTTTTACCAGAAAGTAGATCAATTAAGTTACTAAGCACAATTTGCAGTTAACTTTTTTTTTTTTTTTGCCAGCAAAGCATTCCCAATGATAGAAGTAGTGTAATGATTCACATTTTTGTCAAAAAAAGATACTGATCCAATCCTAGACAGGGAACAGTTTGCAGATCAGCACTAGTCCTTGGTTCATATTTTGAGAACACTTGCAGTCATCAGGTAGAATAGTACCTGGCAGAGGAGGCATTGAATAAAGAGTTAGTTGAGTCTGACACATGTTCTTTTTGGAATAAATTTGAAACTTCTGATGATCATTTACAGATAGGATGCTAATTGTGTATCTCTTAAAACAATGAAAGAAGCCTTAATGATTTCTCACAGTGTAAGTTTCGTTATCTTTCAATTCGACAAAATCCCATAAACCACTTTGGTTTGTTTAATAGAAAGCAATTATTTATGTTGCCAAAGAGATAATATCCAAAAATTGCTTTAAACCTCTACTTGTTGCCAACTCTTGCCTGTCTGTTCTTTCTCCCTAAGAACCCTCATCCTGAGACTTCATACTGGCTGATTCTAATTAACACCCTGGGACCTGCAAATCTTTGTGTGTCATTTGCTAGTGAGGTGGGTAGTGAATTACTGTATCAATATTTGTCTGCCATCATGAGGCCCTTCAGAGTTTAAAAATGATCTCTCCATCTCTGCCTCCTGATGAAAGGCAAGACGTTTTTGTAACACTACTGAGAAGGTACTGCCTCCTGAATGTTCACTATAGCATAATCAGGCAAGGGCCAATCCCCTTCTGTCGGCCCTCGAAATTCCTCGATTCTCTTTGCAAGCATTTTTACCTGAGGAGAACGCCTGCCCACAGTATAGCTCACTATCTGGTGCCAATCCACCCGTGGTTCTAGCTAGCTTCAGATCCCAAAGATTATGTTATAGCATTGTCCTTCAGTCTCATTCAGACCAAATTTCTGGAATGGCCTAGTTTCTAAATGGTGCTTGTCTTAGTCTGTTCAGGTTGCTATAACAAAATACCCTTAAGTGGGTAGCTTATAAACCACAGAAACTTACTTCTTACAGTTGCAGAGGCTGGCAAATCCAAGATCAAGGTGCTGACAGATTCAGAGTTTGGTGAGGGCCCATATTCTGGTTCATAGATGGTGCCTTCTTGCTGTGTCCTCACTTGACAGAGAGAGTGAAGAAGCTCTCTGACGTCTGTTTTGTAAGGGTACTAATCCCATTTGTGATTTGTGATGGCTCCACCCTCATGATCTGATCACCTCCTGAAGGCCCCACTTCCTAATACCATCATTTTGAGGGTTAGGTTTCAGCATATGAACTTTATAGGGACACAAACTTTCAGACCCTAGCAAGGCTATTGCCACTTTTGCCTTTTACTCTGAGAATTGTACCCAATCTTTCTCACAGATAACCTTCCTTCTGATTTCTACCCCTCAGCTGATGCAACCCTTAAGAGGCTATATACTACAGTCCAACTTGATTAGAATCTCTAACCTTTTTCAGCCAAGAGATCCCTCTTTTTCTGAGACCTACCATCTCTTCTTGCCTAGGATGCCATGTTGCTGCAGGGCATCACTTGGGGCAACTCCTAACAGAGCCTGCTCCAGTCCTGCTAAATTTCAACTTGTAAGCTCCACCCTTTCCAATCCTGAGATAAAAAGCACCAAACCCATGTTGGTTATGTTAGTGCAAATAACCTTGTTAGATTGTCACTTTACTCATTTTCAATTTTCCAAGTACATATAGAAACATTATTCTTTTGTATTTAATGATTACCTTGTAATGAGCAAACCAGATTAATTGCTGTATTGCCATTTCCAATAAGTTAGCCATGGCAGACCTAGACCATTTCAATATTCAGATACTTGGTTATTCTTTCTTTATTCATTCCAATTTACACACCATTGCCATGTTAGCTTTTTCAATTTGCCAGGTGAATCTTCCTACTTGTGCTGAAGAACCTATGGTGAATCCCTATGGCATAACAGATGGGGTTCAAGAACTGCTGCCTGATCATTAAGCCACATCATCAACTCAACCACTGACTCCTAAACTCTAAGGTGTCTTTCAGTTATTCAGTTGCACGTGCTTAATTCTTGCCTCTAATTTTGGCATATTGTTAGATCCATCTTTTGCTTTCTACCGATTCCATTTTTATGCATCTTCTACAGCTCAGTTCAAATGCTGCCTCTTCAAATAATCTTACTTGATAACCTCAGCCAAATGTTATCTTTCCCTCTCTGGAGCATTCATTTTATTTTCTATCATTTTCACTCATTTGTTAGTATATTTATCACCTTTTATGAGTATTAGCTCCTTGAGGGTAGGTGTTGTCCCTTTATGCATCAGTGTACCCTCATAATGGCTAACATGATACCTTTCATGTGGATGATATTCAATACCTAGTCAGTGAATAAATTATTGATTGTTACAGAAGAGCCAAGAAAGTAACTGTGATTGTGGCCACTTAATCAAGATGATTTGTGAGAGTTTGAGGAGAACCAAGATCAGGAGAATTTGGGCCGCTTTTGATGAAGATAACCTAATTCTGATGATACTCAACAGCAGGCTTGAATAGCCCCACTCTCAATAAAATAATTTATCTTAAAGTATTGATTGGTTTGCAGATATCTGTAGTAACCTTTGTTGTATATATGCAATAATGGTATTTGGACTAAAGAAGGTAAGAAATGACTGTTTTATTTGTAAATCTTCAGCAAATCTATACTTAAGAAAATTGACCTAATAATCGATTCACTTCATGGGAAATAATATAGCTGTTAAAAATTATACTTCATAGGTTGCAGCAACATTAACAGTGTTTACATAATGCCAAGTAAAAAAAAGTAAAACAAAAATTATATATATACTATAATCTGACTGTGTTAAAAATATATGCATAGGAAAAGATTGAGGGAAAGAAAGAATCACCTCCAAAATGTTAATAGGTAAGTGTGCTGACATATCTTTGGGTGTCTTTTCTCCATTATAGTATTTTGCATATTCCAAAAGTTTACTTTAGTGAATTTAGTAGACTGATATTAAAGAGAATTACAAAGAGAAAGAAAATGCCTAATAGAATAAACTCTAACTCATTGGTAGCTGTTGATAGATTGATTAGTCCACTGACTTAGAACGATGGACAGGGAGGAGTACAAGATTCTAAATTTTATTTACAGTAGCCATGGATACATCTCAATGAATAATTTGTATCTCATTGACTGTCAGTCACATGTATAAAAATATTTTGACCTATATTAAGTTTTGTGGGACATTTGAGAATTACTAAATTTTCCCAAAATCTGGTTTATTCTACTTGATACTGTAGGAAAATATGGATTAAACTCAGATACAAGTTTGCACATCTATCCAGAATAATGTGAAGTAGAGTGGATAAGTAATGTTACTCCTTTCTAGACAATTATGCTATGCAATTTGAGAATACAAGAAAGCCTAACTCCAACCCATGCTGAGGAGGTGCATTTTCTCTGTTGTGTCTAGCTTTCAAATTTGCTTTCATAGATGTTGGATTACATGGTTACTGATGATGAATCATAGGGAAAATGAACAGCTAAACCTAATGCACCTTTTTATAAAAGTGAAAGGAAATTAGGTTCCACTTCTGATTGTCGTTTTTATTTATGTTAACTTTCTCCCTTTCAAAGGCTTGTATTCACACAAGGATTATTGAGAGCTAAGATGTGCATGAAAGAATGATCAAATACAACAGAAGTGAGTGCTGAATTTTATGGTAAGAATAAGGCAGTTTTTTAATATATTAAAATAGTGTTTCTGCATATAATCAGCAATTCTATTTGTGGTGCTTGACATTCAGTGTTAATCCACCAACCCTAAAGCTTATTAAAAATCGCAGGAGACACATCGGCAGCATAGAAGCAGGTCAGAAACTGTTGAAAACAATGAGAGCTTTATGATCAACCATAAAATTGTGCTTATTTTAGAAATCTGACTTTTGCATGGAATCCACAGGTATAGAATCAATAGCCCACAAATAATGCAGACAATCCCAGCAGTACATTTCAAAGATCTCAAGTTAGGGGAGGGGGGAAAAGAGCCTTCATTTGTTGTTTTTCCCTTTGTTCTCTTTTTATCTTGATGTGTGACACTCGCTCCTCACCCCTACCTCTTGGAATTAGCAATAGAATTAACAATAAAAAATAAATGTCAGTCTTGCTTCCTAAAAGAAGGAAACACATCAAAGAGACTGTGAAGAAACTGTAGGAGCCCTGCAGTCACTTTGTCATGTCTGAAGATGTTTGCTGCAAATTCCCTTAAGCAGATGTAAAAGCTATGGGAGCCATTTCTGTTGTAGCTTCTATATCAAATTCATCTAGGAGCCACTCGTAAACTTGAATTCCTTAGTTACCTGGGTACCATGGGAAAATGAAAACTACTCAGCGCTGTAGAAGTGGCTGAACACATATAGAAGGATCATCTAATTCAGCATGGCATTTTTTTCTGCCACTTGCTAAATGAGTAAGATCCGAGGCCCTCTTTCATATTTCTCAGTAACAACTCTATGCTTTGTAGTATGTCTGACAGACAAGTCATTTCACTCCTGCCACCAGTGATGAGCTATCCTAGTGATGCCTAAACCTTCTGCTGAAGAAATAGGAACCATGCAAGGAAAAATTAGTAAACTGAAGCTGACAAGATCTTGTAGAGAGTACCCATTAATGAACACCGTGGAGGATTACATGCTTCCCATTCATTATCTTTCTGTAATTTATATCTGATTTTCTACAGATAATGCAGGGCATTGTATGAATATTTGTTATAGCTACACATTTAGAGAAGCAAAGAGGATTGTTTAATAAATGGGTGAAAGTAAGAAAAGAGAAATGAATTGCAAAGTCACTTCCTTAGGGTGTATATTTCAACAAAGTTAAGTGCCTTTTATGCTATTTGTCTGCTGGTAGTAAGTTTATTTACATAAAAAGGACTTACAAATAAATACTAATTCCTGGTTGTTGATGTGATTCATTGTAATGCCCATAATTTCCTTTATTCTGATTCTAAAGATTTTGCCAAGAAAAGTGTAAATCTCATCATCCAAATTTCAAAAGGATTAATACATTTTTAGGCCAACAAAGATTTAGCATATTCAAATAATAATACTAAGCATTCCTAAGTTTATAAAAACTTTGTAAATCATGTGTAAAACTGTATAGCCATTTATAGCTGCATTTGGTTTTCTGAGGCATTTTGAAGTCTGATTTTGTTTCACATGTAGAATACCTAGAATACCTATATAAAGGAATAATAGATGTATTTACTTATAAGATAAAGAATAGAGTGTTCTAGCTATGGATGCTACAGACCAAAAAATTGTGCATAGCGTATATGTGGCTTTATATAAAGTATTATAATAAATTACTTACTGTATTTAAAAATATCTCTTCCCTCCCGACCAATAAAAAAAGGCAATGATAAAACACTATTTAAATAATTGGTATAAAGTGTAGCCAGTTCATCGCCACTTTGTTGATTATGGGTAACACAGAATACGAGTTACATGGCCCTTGGTTAACTACTACATATTTTTTGGAGTATTAGCACTTCAAAGACTTTTCACTGCTTGGCATGCATGCCAGATGTGTAGTCAAACTTATTTAAAACACTGCCATATGTCTGTAGTGCCACGTATCTGTAGTCCCATCTACTCAGAAGACTGAGGCGGAAGGATTGCTTGAGCTTAGGAGTTTAAGGCCAGCCTGGGCAATGCAGTGAGACCTGGGTCTAAAAAAAAAACAGACAACACTCTTTTAAATTTAGATGGTTGATGGTAGGGCAAAAGGTTGAAGATGGGTATTTGCAATACATTTTGAAGACTTTGAATGTGAAGCAAGGGAGTTTGACCTTTATTCTCTAGGTGGGAAAGTAATGGTTAGGAGCAGAGATTTACAGTTTACTAAACACTTTGTTTGAATTCCAGCTTTGCCATTAGTTGAGCTCTGTGACCTGTGGCACTCTCAGTTGTAAAATGGGTACAATACTCCTGTCTCAGATTAGGATGAGGACAAGGAGGATATATAATATAAGGGAATATAAGATAAAGATCGCATATTGTCTGGCACTTATGAGAGCTTAACAAATGAAGCTATCACTATTGGAATGACATGGGAGAAATTTGAGCATGGGAATACGTAATCATACCTATCATTTAGATTACTCTAACCATAGCAAGAGGGACAGAGTAGGTGAAGCCTAAAGAAAGGAAGAATAAAATTATAAAGATTATTGCGATTATCCAAGCAAATGTTATTTAAAAGCCTGAAGTAGGGTACAGAAGGATAAATAAATGGCATCATAAAAAATAGGATCAATGGGGTGGGATAACTGCTACGCACAGGAGAGAAAAGGAAGAGAAAAAATGATTTGAAAAATTTGAACATAAGGGTCGAGGAAGATGTTAACCCAGGAAACGCAGTGAAATGCTAAAGTAGCGTTTGGAGTTTCCATGGGACATTCAGACTGGAATGTCTGGCTGGACCATTGAAAACGAGGACCTTTAGTACAGTGAAAAGGTTAGCTTTGGAGCCTGTTTATTTGAGAGATATTTGAATTGAAGTACAAATGGAAACCAAGAAATATATAACATGAATATTGCGAAATCATAGGGGGGAAAGAGAAAACATCTAAAATCACACCACGAAGAAATTGCAACATTTATGATGAAGCAGGAAGATAATCAAATAGAGGTGCTAATTTTGTCCTAAGAGTCACTGAAAACATTTCAAAATGACAGGAGGAAAGAGAGTAAGAAAAGGTGGTATAGAATGAAGCCAAATAATTTGTAATTAAATCATCTATATCCTTGGAAACTTCAGTTTTCATTGCAAGGGACTGACATATGAGTGGGGGTTGATTAAGAGGAAACAAGCATATAATACTGCTCTGAGAAATCTGTAGTGAATGGAAGTCAAGAAATGTTTATATTTTGAGAAGGTTTAATCTATGTATTTTATTCGAAGATGATGTATTCAATCTCATTGGATGAATGTTGAAGTCTTTTCTGAATCAAGTTTCAATGATTGTGTTAGTCTGCCTTCTTTCTAGTTTCTCTGTTTCATAGATAAAAGTCAAGATAAGGTTTTTATAATACAAGTATACACACAAGAAACCTCGCTTTAATAAACTATCACTTTCTCTAGTCAGTTGTCTCTTCCACTGACTTCATGATTATTTAGAATCTACACATTGCTTCTAACTCCTCTTCCTTCTCTTCATCTCTTCAGTCTACTTCAGTGAGAAATACAAACCATCAGAAGTGCCGATTCTTTCAGCTTTCCACCATCAAATCTAAAATTTCTATATGCTATGAATATCCTGGTTTTTCCTTCTCTCTTTTTACAATGGTGGAAGTTGATCCACTCACCTACTATGTTGGATTTCTCTCCTCTCTTTTCATCAGGAACCTGATGCTATTAGTCGTCACCTCATCCCCATGTATATGCAGCTACACTGTGATGTCTTCCTGTCAGTCATCAAACAAGCTCAAATCTCAACCAAATATTTATAAAGTCCTCCCTTTACTACCTGTCTCCCTCCAGCTTCTTTTCTAAAGAGGTTGATGTTAATTTCAAAGCTTCATAATGTTTGACCAATCTTTAACAGACAGAGCCTCTCCTTGCCTCCTGGCTTTGCAAGTTTCTCTTCTTGGAATGTCATTCCTGCCTCTCAACTGCCCTCCCCACCCCAAGCTTTTTTATACTCATGTTGTTGTTCTCAAATATCGCATCATTATATCACAGTCTTTCTTCAACCCTAGCCCAGGCACTCTTCCTTATTCTAGTCCTTCTAGTCACCTCCTTCCTAAGAGACTGTAAATTCTCAAGAAGAGATAACGTGTCTTGTTCATTCTTATGTGAGGTATGCTGCCGGCAGCCTGGCGTAGAGTAAGCCCTCATTAAATTTTTATTGCATGCTCCCTGCAGTTTCTGATTAATACATTCCCTAGCACAATTATTATAATGTAATTCACCTAAAGAATATATTTGCATTCAGTTGATTTTTATATTAATTGATTTTTATACATTGATTTTTGCAGTAAAGCAAGGAATATTTTTCTATGAAATCATATTTTTGCACTAATAGCAATTATATTTTCAAATATGTTTCCACTGAAAGAGTGTTGACCTCAACATATGATAAAACCATCCTTGACGTTTCTGTATTTATTTCAACAAGCATTATCTCTCTGCTGTGTGTATTTAATTTTTCAGTTTGTGCATTCCGTTCTCCTATGCCACTAATAACTTAGTCAGACACATAATGCATATGTATGGATAATGCATACCTATCCTGTGTCTGGTTGATTAAGTTAGTGGTATAAGAGATACCTATACCACTTAAGTGTATACATATTGAAATATAACAAAATTATTTCACAATTCATTGAGTGTTTTAACTTACTCATGGCTTGAAAGCCTTAACAACCCTGCCTTCAAGGCAAGTTTGTTTTAGCAGAGCAGAACATGTAGAAGATTCAAACAAAACACAAGAAAAAAGGGTGTGGTGATAGAAAGGATCATGAAGTGACAGCTAAAGACCTGGATCCTGACACAGTCATAGATTCACAGTGTGACCTTGAATAAGTCATTTATTTTTCTTGAATCTGCTTCATTTGCAAAACTAGTGTGAATAATTTACACTTAATTTTTAAGAGGTTAAACTTGCCTTAAAGGTGCATTAAATGTGTAAATATACATTTGTTAAGCATTGTGAAGGGTAGTAGAATTCAGGCACAATCCTAACACACAAATATGTTATCTTCTTTATATGGACACAAACCAGGAAGGTCTAAAATTAAATGAAAATATGCTGTTGCATTTGAGGTGATTAAGTACGTAATGAACAGAAGAGACCATTGTGCTATAACGCATAAAGTAAATAGAATTTCTCATTAAATGGTAGGACCTCTTTCTTGCCAATACAATAAGATTGAGGGGAAAAAGCATATAATTACATGCTTGCATGTAAAAGCCACTGATGTATATGCATTGAATAAAAGAAGGAAAGACCAGAGGAGTTACTCAATGAATTAGATTGTTTACACATGTGGAGATATTTAAAGTATTTTTTTATATATAGGTATATACATACAAATATATATGCATAGATATACACAGTTACCTCTTGAACAACACACATTTGAACTGTGTGGGTCCAGTTATACACAGATTTTCTTTTTCTACCTCTGCCACCCCTGAGACAGCAAGACCAACCCACCCTCTTCACCCTCCTCCTCGGCCTACTCAATGTGAAGACAAGGGTGAAGACCTTTATGATGATCCATGACTGCTTCATAAATAGTAAACATGTGTTCTCTTTTTTTATGATTTTCTTAACATTTTCTTTTCTCTAGCTTACTTTATTGTAAGAATATAGTGTATAATATATATAACATAGAAAATATGTGTAACCAATTGTTTATTTTATCAATAAGACTTTTGGTCAACAATAGGCTACGAATAGTTAAGTTTTGAGGAAGTCAACAGTTATATGTGGGGTTCTGACTGTGACAGGGGCTAGCACCCCTGACTCATGTGTTGTTCAAGTATCAACTGTATATGTGCATATGTATATATACATATATACCTGGACAAATATGTATGTGTGTATGTGTTTTTAATAAATGTATAAGGTTAGTATTTCACATAAAAGGAAAAATAAATAATTCAAGAAATATTGCTAATTTATCAACTGCTTGAAATGCAGTAGAAATGTAAGACTTTTATATTATACCCTACCCCAAAATATGTTCCAAATGAATTAAAGATTAAATGATTCATTATATAAACTTAAAAGAAAATACATGTGAATATTTACAATTTAGTTGGATGTGATACATTTTCTAAATTCTATCTAAAACCAAAGGTAGAAGCTAGAAAGGAAAATAGTTTTTAGACATGGCTTTATTAAAATTTAAACTCTGTTACATCAAAAACATTCATAAGAAATATTCAAATGACAAACTGAGACATTTTGCAATGTATGACAGAGTTAATAATCTTAATAAAGAACTCTTTCCAATTAACAATTAATAAGGGACTTGCAACCAGAAGATATTTTTGAAGTAAAGGCAAAAGGACTTAAAAAAGAAATTTACAGAAAGAAAGAGCACAAAGGATTCTTCTGCACATCCCATATAAAAGAAGACAGGAATGCAATGGGTCGATAAACATAAAAAACTGTTCTACTACATTAGTTTTTAAAACACAGATAAAAACAAGATGCTTCCTGCAGATAAGGGTATGAAGAAATGGTCGCTCACATTTCCTGCTAGTGGGAGTGTAAGTGTGACCTTTCTAGCAGACAGTTTAGAAATACCAGTGTTACCAGTGGCAAATCTGTATGGGTCTGCAGCAACCTCAATTCTTGCCTCCTCAAATGAAAATTCGACTGAGGGGCATAAGGCAGGAAGAAACAGAGGTGGAGGCAAGTTTTAGAGCAGGAAATGTTACAGCAGGTAGCTTGTCGGACATGAGCAGAGCAGGAGAGGGCTCCCCCAACCCTACGTCACACAACAGGAATGTTAGGCGACCCTCAGGGGATGGTCAGGCAGTTGTAAAGCCATCTCTCTAAAATAGTTGGTCGCAGCCAGTACCAGGGAAGGGCGGTTGGGCAGATGGGATCACACATGCTCACTAAGAGGCAAAATGGCAGAGTTTAAATGGTATATGACCTCCTAGGGTCATTGAGTTGGTAAGGGAAGAATGCCTCAGTAAACACACTGCACATCCTCACCTCCCAAGTGCTTGCAGGCCACTGCACATACGGACAGCCCACCCCCTTGGAAGAATCAAGGGAAATGGGATACAAGACCCTGAAAAGGTCACATTGGACCCTTATCTTCCTGTCTTTCAAGTTACCCCCACGGCCCTTTCCAAGTGTAGTTTCCTTCCTTTCATTCCTGCTCTAAAACTTTTTAATAAACTTCTACTTCTGCTCTAAAACTTGCCTCAGTCTCTCCTTCTGCCTTATGCTACTCAGTCAAATTCTGGCTTCAAAAGAGACAGGCAAGAATTGAAGTTTCTGCAAACTCACATGGATTCGCCACCAATAACATTATAAGTATTAAAAGCTTTTAAGATGTGTGTACTCATTGATCCAAAAATTTTATCTTTAGGAATTTAAGAAGTGATCAGAAATGTAACCAAAAATAAATGTACAAATATGATCACTTAGGGGTTGTATATAATAAGGAAAAATAAGGAATGACTACCTAAGCATTTTGGTCAAGGTAGATTTAAAAAGTATGAAGAAATTTTTATAATCTTTTATTAAAAGCAACTCTAACATTTATCAAGAATGATATTTCTTAAATATTTATACTCTTTGACATACTGATTCATATTCTAGAAATTTTTCCTAAGGAAACAACTGGAAAAACAGATAAGCTAAATTCATGAAGGTACTCATTTCAATATTATAGCAATCTGTAATCCATTGGATTATGAGCATTGGGTAAACCACTATTAAAGTCTTAAAATGGGAAAGTATATGCCTATTAAAAATGTTATTTATAAAATGTTCCCAATATCTTAGAAATATACATATGCGGGACATAGAGTGAGAAAAGAGACACTTCCTGAGTCCGAAACCAGCACTCTGTAACCATCTATTCTGACTTCTCTAAGCTCTAATTTTTTAATCATACAATTGTTCAATGCTTATAGGGGTTTTGTGATGTGAAGATTAAATAAGATAATGAATATAAAGTACTTATCAGAGGCACAAAGTACTCAATAAAAATTAACTATTTTTTAATGGCATATAAGATTCTGTAAAAGGATGGCTATGACTGTTTGAATATAGAGTGAAATAATTTACTGTAGCATTAAAAGTGGTTATCTTGGAATGGTGCAGTTACAAGTGATTGTTTTCTCTTGTGTGTATTTTCTAGATTACTTTTATGATTATTTTTAAGTATACCGGTTTTGTTTTTTGTTTTGTTTCCAAGTGGAAGATAGTTAAAGGATTCTGAAAAGAAAGAGTCAATCAGACAGGCAGCAGCAGTAGCCAGGACCTGGACAACCAGGGCAGAGCCTCTGTCAGCCAGCACCATCTGCCACATAGCAAGTAGGCAGCATCCTGGATGAGGAGGTGTCTCCTAATTGGCAGAGCAGTAGTTCTTCGGTCGTGGTATGTATCCAACCAACAGTGGATACTGAGAACAACAGGGATGCCAGAGGCCCAAGTCCAGAACTTTTAATTTGATAAGACTGAGGTGAGATATAAGCGCTTGAATTTTTAATAAAGACTCCACCTGTGATTCTAACTCACACCCAAATTTGATAATCCCTAGGTTAGAGCATGGTATGAATGAGGCCAAAGTTCCATGTTGCACCCCCGTGGGAGCCTCATAGTTAGCTGCTTTGTGTGCCTGCAGGCTGCATGCCTATTCATTGCCATATGTCTAACCAAGCCTGGGCCAGTTCAGAGCATGAATAGAAAGGAGCAAATTACCTCCTGTTTTTTTTCCTCTCCACCTCCCTACCCCTGCCACTACTAAACCTATAATCCAAAACATATGTCCTGTTATTAGTGAATTTGTTAATAGCATGCTCATTAGACAGTAAGGGGGCATATTTTTTTGAAGAAATGAGACCCAGACAGCTAAATATGGTGGTTGATGAAGATCAGAGGAAGCAGGTGATCTAAAAACCTGGTCAGTTTGGTGAGATTCATGTTTAAGAGGATAGGGTAGCTTTGCTTTTCAAGTAGACACTTACAGAGATTAGTGAGAGTTTATAGTGCTTTAATGTTCATCTGGAATTCCCCAGTATTTTCCTCATACTTTTGCCGTACCATTTATCTGCCATTTTGTGACATTACATTAAAATATAATGAGTTCTAGGCCTGAGTTCATCTGAAGTTCATGGTGTTGCAACATATAAAATGAGCTGACCCCATGGGAGTCAAAAGTGTTTTCATCCAATACAATATCAACCTAAGTGCACCCAGTAAGTGAAATCTTTGCAACTCAGACATCTGATTTTTACTTGCCTTTTTACAAATTCCATTTATGTTTGCTTTTGAAAATAACTTTTAATTAAAGTGATCCCATGGATTTTATACCGTGTTCAGTTTCTGATATCAGAAGGTGGTTGTGTAATTACATTAGGGTTGGTTGGGATGTGCAGAAGAATCATTTGTGCTCTTGCCTTTTTAGAGTGGAGCCAAGTAGAGCAAATTATATCACTTGAATATTCCTGTAGGTCTCACCCAACTTTACCTCTTTTCTTGTGGTTCCCTTTAGATGTGATTGTTTTAAGCTTCATCACCTATACCTTTTTGCTCATTCATTGTGGAGATTATATATATATATATATATATATATATATAGCTTTGCTTCATATTAACAAATCTTTTGCCTCTACGGTGGATTAAATAAGCCAGCTTCTTTCAAAGGCTGGAAACATCAAATAACCTTACTGTTTGTCACTAGTTTCCCTGTGCCATAATGAAGCTGCATTTCATGGCCTTTGGCTTATGCAATTGAAACCAGAAGGAAGCAATGGCTTTGTAGTGTAAGCATGAAGATAACAGGTCCTAATATCTGCCAGACTTAGCTCCAGTCCCTTCCTCTTTGAATTAGAGTTATGGCAACCCTCTGTTTTTTCATTTTGAAAATAAAGATGATAGTATGAATTTTTCAGGATTATTTATAAACTAATAACAATGTACATAAAGAACCAGGGATATAGTAGGCATTTAATAAACCGTAGCTATTGTTATGAATGCATAGAAAGTATATATATATATATATATATATATATATGTATGCATATATAAATTATACAAATGATACAAAGCAGAAAAAAACTAGCTAAAGTAAATGATGACAGAATCAAGAATCAAAATTGTGTTTCATGTAGTATTACACTTAACAAAAGCAGGCCTCTAACTGCCTAATTCAGTGGGTATTTTAATATCTTTGTTTCACTAGAGTTTACTGCCACGTTTGTCCCTGTTGACCACTTTCAGTCTCTTGTAACTTCCAATTATCTTGATCCATTCTCTCCTCATTTTCTTCAACCTCTTTGGTTCATCTGTTTTTGTCTCTTTTAAATAAGTGGTGTATCCCTCAGTTCATGCTCTTAATGGTCGCATTACTCAGGTTTCATCCTCAACATTCTGATCTTTCCATTTCATGTAGTCTTTCATGGATTTGACTAATGTTTCACTGGTAAACATCAGATTCACATTTGCTGACTTACCTATCAATCCTGTACCAATATTCTAAAACGGAACTCACCGGGTTTTCATACGCCTTCAGTTCATTCTCCACCTGGATGAATGATATCAGCATTTACTCAGATACACAAACCAGAAATCTAGACTTTTCAGTGGAAGGAATCATAGGCCAATATCTTACTCAGGACCTAGAGGACAGGTTTTAAGAATAACTGCTTCAACCTATGGAATATAATAACCAAGGTCAATGTATGCACATTGCATGGAACCTGATTCAACAATCTAACTGGAAAAAGATAGTTTTTAACCACGAAAAGAAATTTAAATAGGATTATGCATTGTGGAACATTAGGGATTATTTTTTATTTTTATTAGATGTGAAAATATGACACATACATACCTAATATATAAATATGTGAAATATATTTATATATAAATGTAAATATGTGATACATGTTATATATGAACATATGACATATATTTATATTTATATATAACATATTTATATATTATATGTACTAATTTATAAGATATATTAATATCATTCCAGTTATATGTAATACTATCATTCAACTTATAAATGTATAATATTCCACAATGCATAAATGTGGGATTATTAATAATATTCCACAATGCATAAATGTGGGATTATTTTTTATTTTTATTAGATGTGACAATATTCCAGTTATAAATATAAAATATATACTATACATATATATATATATATAACTGAAAGATAATAACTAAAGATGATTATATAACTAAAGATAATCAGAGTACTTACCCTACAGGTTTCTTTTAAGACTTTACATGTCTTACTTATTTCAGCTCATTTCTGTACTTACACTATGTTCAGTTTTTGATATGGGAAGGTGGTTGTGTAATTAACTTAAAGTTCATTGGGATGCTCAGAAGAATCATTTGTGCTCTTGCCTTTTAAAAGTGGAGCCCAATGGAGCTAGTACTATCTGGTAAGTACTCTGGTTATCTTTACAGATGAGAACACAAACACATACATATGCGTTTGACAGGTGGCAGTTGTGACATAGTTGTCATTGCCTGCACATGCACACATCTGCCTGCAGGTCCTGTTGACTACTAACATCCTCTAGGAAGCTCAAGAAAATATAAGCATCAAAACTTATGAAATGATGTGTGTATTTGTGTGTGTGTATGTTTTCATGTATGTAAGTTTTCATCAGTTAAGGATGCATGACATAAATTTAAGAGTAAAGGACCTGACATATTCTAGCAACAAATAAAGGACCTGACATACTCTAGCAACAAATAAATTGAAAAGATAAAGAGGAGCAGTGATCATAGAAGAAACAAGATGAGCAAAATAGTGATGATTGTGAACGTTGGGTGATATGTGCATTGTAATTCACTGTATGATTCTAGTTTTATGTATGTTGAAAATTTTATATTAAACATCTAACAAATGATATTGTGGGCACCCCACTTCAATATACTGAATAGCACCAGGATGGATCCCTGGAATCTGCATTATTAAGCAGTTTCGCTGGTGATTCTTATGTTCTCTACAATTTGAGAACCACTGTTGAGATTTAAGATGTCAGGATCACTTCTGTAATAAATCTGTCTCTCCTCCAAACAACAATTGCTACTGTTGGAGATGTCGAAGAAAAATCTTAACTTCAGGGATGAAAATATCAACACATCAATCTCAAAGATGAAAAACACTGGCAGGACTTCTGCCACACAGCAGAGCCTAGTTACAAGTGTGGAGAAATAAATCTGATCTATTTCATGAAATGGAAGTCACATTTTTAGAAATTACATACTTTTCTTCCTAATGCAATAAAAGATGACATTGTCTCTATTGAGCAAAAGCAGACCTGGATAAGAAGAGCATGCTACATAATGAAAATGACAATAACTGAAATAAAAGTCTTATTTGAAAGTAGTAAAAAGCAGACCTGACATGGCAGATAATCAAATCAGCCATACTCAGAATACTGAGAAAATGAAATCATGGATTTTAAAAATGATTCAAAATATAATGGGCATAGAGGTCAGTCATGAAGATTAAACATACAGACTCAACAAATAGATCAAAATTAATCATTAAAGTTATAACAAAATATATTTTAGAATTCTGGGGATAAAAGACCCCAAATAGCAGTTGAGTTTATTATGTCTCGGGAAATGTTAGTAATCGAGGTAAGGATACAAACTGTATCTTGTTATAATTTTTAAATTATTGAAGATAGTGATGATGAATTCCATGTCTCAGAGCAGAAAAGTCACTTGACTTCATCTGGAGTAAAAGTTCTTTTTTCAAAGTTCTCACCTGCACTATCATAGACCTTAAGACAATGAAACAGCTCTAGCATTTCTGGGGTGAGGATAGGGAGATACTGAGCTGTTACTCATATAAAAAGACATCATATGATAGGTAACATAGCAGAGAATATGCCATCCAGCAAGCTGTTTTGCCAATGTTACTCACACATATAGTTAAAGTCACTGAAAGAGAAATCAAGAAAAGGGTCTTACATCTTTTGAGTTTTATTATATGATAATATTCGATCGTATCAACCCTAAATTTAACTTTTCCTCCCAATTATTTTATCATCACCGAAGTCAGGATGCAGTCAACAGTGTCCTACAATTGTACTTTTACAGGTGGCAGTTGTGACAGAATTGTCATTGCCTGCACATGCACACATCTGGCTGCAGCTCCTGTTGACATGACTGAACAAGGGCAACCCCTTAATACCTCAAATGAACCATTTCAGTATGATTGGAGAAAGGAATATGAGGCCTAATTGTTTCCTGAAAACCTTCTACTGGCATCCTTTAAAAAGATCAGGAAAATATAAGCATCAAAACTTAGCGAAATGATGTTAGCAGCCTGGGAGGATAACCGTGCAGATGATAAAACGCACTTTTGTGAAGAGGGTTGCTTTGGATTATGGGTACATATGGGTAGTGTTGCCTTGGGTTATGGGTACATTATACTCTTCTCTCTATTACTCTTGGAGAGTTTTTGAAATTAAAAGTCATTTTAAAAATCAGAAGAAGAAAGCAAGAAGAGGGCAAAAGGAGATAATGCATTCTAAATGCTCCCGACTGTCCAGATGATATTGAGCAGAAAAGCCTTGAGAGGGATGTGTGGACAACTCAAAGTTTTCAAAGTGATTCAGCAAAGTCAATCGAACCAACTAAATGTGTATGTTTCTTTCAATACATGAACAAGAGTGGTGTTTGATACAAATCTGTACTTAGGTCAAGTACTTAGGTCTGTACTGAAAAATCAAGCATCCAATGAAAATTATAATAACAAAGTATCATGTTGCAGTTTAATTTGAAGCATTTTTTTTTGTCCTTTGGAACACATACAGTGGTACTTCTCAAAATTGTGGTGTAGTGGATTCTATGGACTATAGAAATAACCATTATTTGTTAGGCACTTGCTATGTTCTGGTCACAGCTTTCGGGACTTTACGTGTCTTATTTATTTCTTAAATGGATCCCGTAGGGTAAGTACTCTGATCATCTTTACAGATGAGGAGACTGAAACATGAGAAACTTAAGTAATGTGTCCAGTATCTTACAGCTAGTAAGCAGCAGAGCCAAGACTCAAATCTGGACAATCTGACACCTGTATCCAAGCCTATAACCACTACATCAGTGCCTCGAATGACTCTAGGTGAGCAGCATCATTGTGCTCGCTTTATGAATGAAAAAATAAGCAACTAAGGTCCAGAGAAGTTAAGCAGCCTGACAAGAGTGTGCAGTGAGTTAGTGATAGACTGTAACCTGATCTTGTTCTATGCACTCCACACACACACACTCTTTCCGTTATTGCTGACAGCAAAACTGAAGAAAACAGATGCAATACATTTTAAAGGGGAGATTGTTGGCTGTTGGTTTATGTCATTTAATCATAATAGTGCTTCATGGCCACTGCCATTTTCCTTTGTGTTAACAGCTGTAGAAATGAATTCTATAGAGCACGAGGAACTTATGGCCAGTTCCAGAACTCTTCTGTAGCAAAACAAGAATGCAGACCGAGGCCTGTTTGCCCCCAAAGCCCTGTGGTCTTTGGTTTTTCAAAAATAATTAAACGCAGTTACTGATGCTGAAAGGAAGAGTGTTGGCAGCTTGCAGCGTGAATTTTACCTATAGATGTGATTGGCTAGTCACATGCCACATTTTCTTTAAGAATCGTGTCAATTTTTAAATAATGAGGGGTCACCTAAAATCTGGATTTTTTGCAGCTTCTCCTGAAAAATGAGAAAATTTGGCAATACCTGATCTGCATCTCCACATGACAATAGCAGCTGAAGCTGAGTGGCCATTGCTCCCTTAATCCAGTTCCGCATTCACCCCTGCCTCAACACTGTTATTCTTATACATGGGTTGACTCTGCCTGCCTGGCTTTTAGTTGGCGACCTCACATCTAAATGGTTGTTATAATTAAGACAGCTATTTACTTCAAAACAATAAATGTTGACAGTTACAAGCAAGTATACAAATTTTTAAGTTAGAAGGAGCAGTGAAATCTATTTTGTGATATACAGAATTATATGTAGTAGTCCTTTCTCAAGGGATTCAGATCAAGCATGTGACTCATCTCTTCTTTTTTAAAGTTGAGTGTAGTATTTATGTCTCCAGAATTTTTAAAAATTTACATCTTACTTTCACATTTTAAGATTCTGAAGACAGAGTTAATGTTAACATTTTAAGACGTAGTAACTAATTACAATTGGATACTTAAAGGTTAATAATATTCATGAGAATCCAGATTATATTTTTTAAATGTATGTCAGCAAACTTATTTAGAGATAATTTTAAGGGCTTTGGAGAATAGAGATTTATAATTGCAGTGTCTGAATAGATTTCCTTTTCTTTTTCTACAAAAGCTTATGGCTTTTTGACATCAGCACTTTATTTTGCTTTAAAAAATCCTATATTTGGCCCTAAGTAGATATCAATATTTTGTTAATTTTTATACAGAAGACTTATCTATGAACAAATTATTGGTGTGTTTCTTTTAAAAATTTAATAACAGTAAAAATATCATATCATGTTTAGATTTATTTTGATTTTTAATCTGAAGGGGCATACATCTGCATTATCTTTAAAAGACTATATTGTTCAAGCTGATACTGGTGCTTACCATTAACAGTTCACAGTGGCTAAGAGTGATACTGTAAGAGGCTAAAATTAATCCTGGACAAACACTGAAAGAAACAAAAACAGGAGGAATGAGGAACAGCCTGCAAAATAGACTAAAGTTACATTGTGATAGGGAATATCCACCTAAAACATGATCTCCTTCTTTTCCTAATTGTCTTCAAACCCATCTGATGTGCACTTCATCAGTAAAAAGTAGGGAACATGCACCCTCAATATGTGTATGTTTATTTATATAAAAATTGAATAAATTTTCCACTGCTATAATGTATGGCATACATTAGAAAGCATGTCATAATAAGAAATTTTAAAGGATGAGATAACAAAAGTGGAAGCAGATGTTCCAGCATTTTCCTCAACTCCCATAATGGACTACTTTATGCCTTCTTCTTCATTGTGATTATCCCAGTTCTTTTCCAAATTCTAGTCTATGCGACACAAGCCAATGTCATTTTAATAAGCATTCCATGAGAAAGGGTTTCATTGTCAAGTAAATTTGGGAAATACTGCGTTAAAATTAGATAGGTTTTCTTGCTATATGACTTCTCATGTTTAATACAGAATCCTGTAGTGAATCTTTATGAGGGAGAGTGTCTGCATGGCTAATATTCCTCCAAAATCTCTGGGAAATTCTGCTCTGTTCAGGTTTTCTGAAGATCATCTTTCCTTGTTATTTGCCAGCATTTTCCCTGAGATCTCCACGGACTCCCAGGAAGATCCTGGTGAACATCCCCAACCTCTTTCTATCACAAACCTTTCATCTCACTGAGTCTTTGCTTATTTCCTAGGACCAATGTCCACCCCTTTGTACTCAGAACCTAAGATCTTTTTGGATAAGCCCTACTCAGGTCTTAGCCCTTGCCTCCCTCTTGTCCACTCAAGTGGAGTATTGTGGCCTTTCACAAAACTTGCCAGCATAGCTTCGCTACAGTTTCTAAGATGAATCCTGGCTTTGGAGTAAAAGGGATTTAAAGTAGATCTACCCCATAATTTGGGATTCATCATAAATTCACTCTTCCTGCTCAGTCTTGATCATGTACAGGAACACTTACTCTGATAACCCTCTAGTTCATAGGAGCCAGTCCCTACTTTGTACTCCGCTGATGATAACTGCTCACCTGCCTGGCACCTGATCAGTTCAAGAAAAATAATATTTATTATTATTATTACTATTGTTGTTTTAGACAAAAGCATTCAGCATTTTTCTTCTGAAGAAACATGGACCTGTTTTATAGTCCGATAAAATCAAACATTTGTGTTTGATTTGAGGGTCACAGGTGTCCATTTTTTTCTGGTTTTAGTGTTTTAAGTATTGCTCAGTACTGAGTCTTAATATATGTCAAAATAGTCCAGTTGAAAAATAATATTGACCCACTTTGGTCTTATGAGTGTGAATTCTCATAATTATCTACTTTTGTCTGTGTTTTCTACCTTTTATATGGCATCAACATACCAGAGTGAACAGAGGCAATCTTTCTTGGAGAAATATTTCTTTTGGGAGGCAAGACCACAGATGACTTACAGACATGTCCCTTACTTTTCTAGGCTAGCTTGGTGTTTTGTTTTGTTTTATATTTCTTTTGCTAACTAGTAAAATATGATTTTGCCATCAGATGTTAATAAATTATGGCACTTAAAATGTGGCAACATTTGTTTTAAAGCTTAGGCTATTCGCCACTCAATAAGTAGTATAAATATTTCCCCCTACCCTCCTACCCTGTAGGTTCATGAGCCATAAAATACTGTAGTGAAACAATGCTGATCCTACAGCAAGATAAAAAAGAAGGCTAGCAATAAGGACAATGTGATTTTATACTTTAATATCTAAGATTAGATCCAAAGTCCAATATCAAATAATCTAATATTCAAAATTCAATATCTTTTGAATTCCCAGTTCTGAAATCACTTGAGTAGACCAGTGTAATCCATTCAGGATAAGTAGATTTTTTGCTGATGTCGTCCTGAACTAATACTGAGGAAAATTTTAAATTGCCTAAAATCAATCCTTATATTGGTCTCTGTTAGTGAGAGTTAACCACAGCAGATTAATGAGATTAGAAAGTGAGGAATCAAAGAGAAATTTATCCAATAATCTTAGCCATAGAGCATACTGACTGCTAACCAAAGGGATTTATCCGATAAATAACAGAGTTTTTTTTGTAATAGGAACACATCCTATATTTCAAAAATTACAATACAGATGCGAGCAGCTTAATCCCCCTCTTAACCCTTGTTTCATGAATAGATTTACCTTTTCCTTTTTCACTACGTTTCTTCTGCGCTCTGTCGTCAAACATTGATCAGTTTTAAAAGTATATCACCAGATTCTCTTCTCCAATTAAACTACAGTCTCATTTTCCCTGCCTTCATTTTCAGACTTCTCTAATGAGTGGGTTTTTTTTGTTTGTTTGTTTGTTTGTGTGTTTGTTTTGTTTTGTTTTTGAGACAGAGTCTTGCTCTGTCACCAGGGATGCAGTGGAGCGATCTCGGATCACTGCAACCTCCGCCTCCTGGGTTCAAGAGGTTTCCCTGCCTTAGCCTCCTGAGTAGCAGGACTATAGGTGCATGTCCCCATGCCCAGGTAATTTTTTGTATTTTAGTAGAGATGGGGTTTCACCATACAGGCCAGAATGGTCTCGATCTCCTGACCTCATGGTCTACCCGCCTCAAACTCCCAAAGTGCTAGGTTTGCAGGCAGGAACCACCATGCCTTGCCTCTAATGAGTGTTTTGAACACCTGCCTCCTTTAAGAAAAAAATAAAAATAATTGCACAGTTCTCTAGTAAAATGACTTCTGTCTCAACAGCCTATTATAACAAGTATTTCCAAAGTCATTGACAATCACTTTCAAGACAAATCAAAAGAATTTTTTTACTCCTTATCTTCTTTTGAGTATCTGGAACTATTGATCACATACTTATTTTTTTTTCCTTCTGGCATTCTGAAAGAATTTTTTTACTTATTCTCTAGGATATGAATTGCCTTTTCATTTTTGGGAAAGCAGATTAAATTTTTATTTCTCTTCTAGTACACACATTCAACAATCTAGAGTGGACTAAATTATATATAGTAACTCAAATATAGGTTATAAGCTGCCAATAAAATCAGCTGTAACTGAATTTGGTGTTTTCACATTTATGGCCAAATACATGAATTCTTCCTTCCTCTAGAAGAACTGATCAACCTCCCACATGGTGTATCAGGAGAGTTACTTCCAGAAAAAATAACTCCATTTTCTAACCCCTTCTAAATTCTAGAAAAACATACGACTGCTGGGATTGAGAAATCTCCAGTTATTTTTTTGGACACACATAAATGCATCCTTGTCGCAGTTTGATTCTTGGATATTTTGTTGCAGTTTAATTCTTGGATATCCAGATTAATTTTCATATAATTTATGAAGAACTGTTTTGTCCTATGGCTGATCTCTCTCTTTCCTACCCAACCACAAAAAACACAGGGCTCAGACAATTCTTTTTTTTTCTTTTCTTTTTATTTTTAATTATATTTTAAGTTCTCGGACACATGTGCAGAATGTGCAGGTATGTTACACAGGTATAAACATGCCATGGTGGTTTGCTGCACCCATCAACCCATCATCTACATTAGGTATTTCTCCTAATGCTATTCCTCCCATAGCCACCCACCCCTTGACAGGTTCCACTGTGTGATGTTCCTTCCCCTCCCTATGTCAGTGTGTTCTCATTGTTCAGTTCCCACTTATGAGTGAGAACATGTGGTGTTTGGTTTTTTGTTCCTGTGTTAGTTTGCTGAGAGTGATGGTTTCCAGCTTCATCCATGTCCCTGCAAAGGACATGAACTCCTCCTTTTTTATGGCTGCATAGTATTCCATGGTGTATATGTGCAACATTTGCTTTATCCAGTCTATCATTAATGGGCAGTTGGGCTGGTTCCAAGTCTTTGCTACTGTGAACAGTGCTGCAATAAACATATGTGTGCATGTGTCTTTATAATAGAATGAGTTATAATCCTTTGGGTATATACCCAGTAATGGGATTGCTGGGTCAAATGGTATTTCTGGTTCTAGATCCTTGAGGAATCGCCGCACTGTCTTCCACAATGGTGAAACTAATTTACACACCCACCAACAGTATAAAAGTGTTCCTACTTCTCCACATCCTCTCCAGCATCTGTTGTTTCCTGACTTTTTAATGATCACCATTCTAACTGGTGTGAGATGATATGTCATTGTGGTTTCGATTTGCATTTCTCTAATGACCAGTGATGATGAGCTTTTTTTCATGTTTGTTGGCCACATAAATGTCTTCTTTTGAGAGGTGTCTGTTCATATCCTTTGCCCACTTTTTGATGGGGTTGTTTGTTTTTCTCTTGTAAATTTGTTTTAGTTCCTTGTAGATTCTGGATATCAGCCCTTTGTCAGATGAATACATTGAAAAAAATTATCTCCCATTCTGTAGGTGGCCTATTCACTCTGATGATAGTTTCTTTTGCTGTCCAGAAGCTCCTTAGTTTAATTAGATCCCATTAGTCAATTTTGGCTTTTGTTGCCATTGCCTTTGGTGTTTTAGTCATGAAGTCTTGCCCATGCCTGTGTCTTAAACATTTTATTGTTCTGTTTTTCATCTTTGGCTTTGTTTTCATCAACTGATTAGGCCATATTTTTCATGACTCCTATATTCATGTTGTTATTCAGTATCTTAGTCATTAATTTACTTACCCATTTATTTTGTGAGTGAGCTTATCCCCTTTCCTGGACTACTGCTGGAAACAAACATTCAAGCACTCATTGATACTAATGGCAAAGCCTCTTCAATCTAGGCTGTAAGAAGTAGCAATTACCACTATGAGCTTTCATTTACCTAATTATTTTTTCTTTGATCATATCAGATTAATTATTTGAACTAGTACTATCCAATAGAAAGAAACTACATCTATATAAGTTATTTTAAATTTAACAAAGGTAAAATGAAACAAGTAAAATAATTTTAATAGTATGTTTTATTTAAGCTAATATATTCAAAATATTATTATTTCAACATGTATCAGCATAAAGTTACTAGTGAGGTATTTTTACTTTCTTTTCTTTTTGTACTAAATCTTTAAAATCCAATGTGTAATTTACACTTACCTCATATCTCATTTGGACTAGCTGCATTTCAAATGTTTAGTAACTACATGTGGCTCATGGCTCCCCTCTAGGACAGCACAGGGGTAAACTGTTAACAGGACAAAAGAGTGGAAGTGGAGAAAAATAAATCTATATTGCCAATTATACTTCAGTTTCTATAAGTGACTCCCCCCCCCCAGTGAATTAGCTACTTTAATCTACCTGGGAGTGAGACGTAGTCTTCAATGTATACCTGGCCAACAAGGGCTCAGAAAAGTTAGATCATTACTCAAAGATGATTCATCTCATAAAGTCAAGAGTGTGGATTCAGTCTCGTGTTTGATCTTTTCTCACTTGAATTTTAATTACTCTGAATTCTGTGTTGGCTGGCAAGGTTGGGAGGATTGTGTTCTTTCTAATTTGGCCATAGCTGCCACAACAGGTTTGATAATAAGAGACAGGTATGAAAGGTACAATCAGAGCCATTTGGGGGATGTTTTTATTTTGTCCACAAAGAATACCTTGGAACCTTGTACAGTGACACCATAAATAGTTTTTTACATTTAGATATCTGAGAGAATGGCTTATTCTGTGTATTCTATGAAGAGATTAACTTTCATGCCTCCATTTTATTAGCCGACTTTGAAGAACTGAGTGCTGACCTATAGGTGACACACTGGACCCTAAAAAGGAGACTTTTATGTGACAGGAAGTAGGGAAGTTCATAGATAAGAATAGCAATGATAGTGATGGTGATGACGGTGATGATGGTAGTAATTTCTGATATTTATTGAGATATTACTATATTCTAGGCACCATGCCAAGCTTTTTTGACATATTAGTTCATTTAGTCCTCACAAAAATACTATGGAATGTGTAAAATTATTATTCATCTTACATAGATGAGAAAACTGAGACATAAAGAATTCACAGAGGGCTGGGATACAAACTCTTATTCATTCTAGGAAAGACATGTTTCCTGATAGAATAATTATTTGTTCCATTTTTCAAGGCTTGAAAATAATGACTCCATCTTTATCCTGTGCTAACCACCCCCCCACCCCCATTCATCACTAGTTTCCATCTAACAAGGCTTATTCCTAACTTCCTCCTATTTTTACTGGTTTCTGTCTGTCTTCTAACACAGCCCTGTTCTCACTTCCACTCAAGTTTTTTTCCACTTGGCATTTGTCCTTGGCCTTCTATTCTCTAGTAACTACTTTGGAGAGGATAACTTACGTTGTTCCTTCCTTGGGTTGCAATTCCCAGCTTTAGCCTCTTGTCAAAAATTTGGTTGGGCCCAATTAGGTCCTTAAGAATATTCACAGCTCCTATCTTTTGCCCACTTTTTAATGGGGGTGACTTTTTCTTGTTAATTCATTTAAGTTCCTTGTAGTTGCTATATTCAACCTTTGTCAGATGTGTAGTTTGCAAATATTCTCTTCCATTCTGTAGGTTCTCCATTTACTCTGTTGATAGCTTCTTTTGCTGTGCAGGAGCTCTTAAGTTTAATTAGATCCCATTCCTCAGTTTTTGCTTTTGTCGAGATTGCTTTTGGCGTATTTGTCATAAAAACTTTGCCTGTTCCTATGTCCAGAACGGTACTGCCTAGGTTGCTTCCAGGGTTTTTATACTTTTGGGTTTTACATTTAAGTCTTTAATCCATCTTGGGTTGATATTTGTATATGGTGTAAGGAAGGGGTCCAGTTTCAATCTTCTGCATATGGCTAACCACTTATACCAGCACCACTTATTCAATAGGGATTCCTTTTCCTATTGCTTGTTTTTGTCAGCTTTGGCAAAAAAATAGATAGCTGTCAGTGTGTGGCCTTGTTTCTGGGCTCTCTATTCTGTTTCACTGGTCCATGTGTCCATTTCTGTACCAGTGCCATACAGTTTTGATTACTGTAGCCCTGTAGTATAGTGTGAAGTCAAGCAGTGTGATGTCCCCAGATATTTCTTTTTGCTTAGGATTGTCTATTCAGGCTGTTATTTTGCTTCCAAATGAATTTTAGAATGTTTTTTCAAATTCTGTGAAAAAAAAATGTCACCGGTAGTTTGATAGAAATAGCATTGCATCTGTAAACAACCTTGGGCAATATGGCCATTTTAACAATATTGATTCTTCCTATTCATAAGCATGAATGTTTTTCCATTTGTTTTCCATTTCTTTGATCAGTGATTTGTAATTCTGGTTGTTGAGATCTTTCGCCTCCCTGGTTAGTTGTATTTCTAGGTATTTTATGATTTTCTTTCTGTGGAAATTGTGCATGGGATTGCATTCCTGATTTGGCTCTTTGCTTAGCTGTTGTTGGCCTATCACCATCATTTTCACGATCTTCCAGACATTACACCTTGATGTATTATTGGTTTTTTCCTTTCCTTTGTTCTGTACTTCCAGTTAAGCTCCGACTGAATCTTCCATCATCTTGCTCTTCTCCCAGCTAGATAATTAAAGCGAACTCCTAACTGGCTTTCCTACCTCCAGTCTATCCCCTTCTCATTTTATAATGCACGGCAGTTATCATGGCATTCCTCTATTTCTAAGGCTGTTTCAGTCCATGTCTTAGACTTCAGTGGAAATAGAGCCATCAACTCTAGGCCAGTTCTGGACCCTTTCTGGCCCACCATAAGGTCTCTTGATTCGAGAATTAGTATCTCTGTAAATAAAGAGAAAAGTCAAAGATAATGCTTCACCTTTGCTAGATGTTTCACAAGTGACAAATTCAGCAAATACAGCATTGAATTAAAGACATAAAATTCCTTCTTTAATTTTTGAGCAGTTTCATATTTTGTCAAACAAATAAATTAATCATAAAATAGTTTGTTTTACATTCATTCGTCTGCTCATCATTTATTGACTATCCTGTGCAAGGAATTTTGAAGGATACAAAAATGAATAAGATGTGTCCAATATTCTTTGCATGCCAAGTACTAGAATTATTACCAAATCTTGCTTTTGATTCTGCTTCATCAATTGATGGAGATGGCTCCCAGTATTGGACTCAACTTAAACTTTTTGTTTTCTCTAGAAAGGATTCTGGACAGCTAATAAAGAAAGTAAACCGAGTATGAGACATCTGCTATAAAAACCATTAATGGATTTCAGTTCTCCAGTTAATCAAATGCAATCATTTCTACCCAGCTTTTAATGCTCTCTAAAATCAACTTCTTGTTTTATATTTAAACCTACCTCCCTCTACCTCACAGCCCTACTCCTGGCCTCCTAAATATTAGGATCATTTTACATCCTTACAGACAAACTCCTACCATTTCTTTTAAGTAGGTTCCATGACATTTTAGACCTTAGTTTATTTATCAGTAAAACTAGGATAGTACTTGACTCCTAGGGAATTGTGAAGATTAAATGAAATGACAAATAGAAAGCCCCTTTTATAATTTCTGACCTTAAGGGTATTGAATGGTCATTGATTCCTTCTCCATTTCAAAAACAGAATGGGTTTCACTTATGCAAATATGACACGTTTTTCAAAACCAAGACTCTGCCTCCTCAACATCTTTCATAATGACATTCTAACTTCATTTCTCTCCTTAACAATAGATTTTTGTACATATTGTCTTCAAATTAGGATATTACTAACTGCTATTTTATTTCCTTTTGTCAAAGAAGCCCTGTACTTTCTCAGTCTTGCCTTTTCTCAATCTTGGTCTTTCAGCTTTCTCAACCTTGTCTTCCTACTATATTTTAGCTGATAGAGAAGAATCGACCTTATTTTGAACTAACCTACAACATCTGACAGTGCTTGGCACATGATAGATACTGAATATGTCATTTAATTTACTTAAGTTCACAATGATGGATCTGGTAGACAAACAGCTATTCCAGTCTTATACATAAGTGATGATTATATTTATTGTTGGTAATACACCAAGAGATTTGTGTGTCTGCTGATCTGAATAAAATATATTTTAATGAAACATTTGCATATTATGTATCAGGTATGAACTTGGACAAGCACAATTTTGAAAGTTGGATTTGGAGAAAATATATTTCAAGATCGCAAATGCTAAAAATACAAGATCTTGGGGAGGGGAAAAGAACAATGAAATCAATTGAAGATAGAGTTGTTTTAGTTCAGTGGGCCCTGAAATACACTAGCATGTCCCAAACAGTGACAAGACCAGGTTTAATGAGCTTGTTGCCTACTTATTTCTGAGGGCCTTCTTTGAAAAAATAAATAAAAGACTGGCAATACAAACCAACATAAAAGTCCTGAGCCACAGCTGTGTAATAGAGTTTCTCTGAGGGGTAAATTTCATTAGCTCATGATAAATCAACCTCTGAACTCAGGTAGAATGTTCAGTCTCTGTAATTAGCCATTGAAGCTGTGTCAAGTAAACAGACCATTTCCCTCTTCTCCAGCAGAGTAAGCTTTGTTCCTTGTTCTATACCCATTTCTACCTTACATATGACAATTTTTTCAAGACTTTTCCCCACTGAAGCACCTCCATGCATGGCCATTGCAAAATTACAACCACCCCATTCAGCGCTTTTTCCATTAGTTTGTATTTGGCTCTCCGTAACTGCTCAAGAACAAATGCATTATTCCTGTTCAGCTTCTCCTGAGAACTCAGAAGGGTGCTGTGGATTGGATAAGCAAGGCAAGATGGGATTAGGGAGAGAGATGGTCAGCTCTGAAGCCACTAGGAGAAATATTTCTTTGACTGATGGAGAAAAACGAAGATAAAATGAACAGCCAGAAATAAATGGGACATAATTGCAGCTCATGCCATTTGTCTTTGTCCTCAAACCTCACCAGAAGCCCCAGTAACCGTATCAATCACACACGTAGGCACTCTGTACTTGGAGCTGGACATTTTTTTACATTGCTTATTACATTATACAAATTCCATGTACAACTCATTGAAATAGTTCTTTAAGCTTGATTATGTCAATTCCCAATGACCAACCTATGAGCAGATCCCTTCCATCTTATCCTACACTTCCAAACCTACCTAATTTCTCCTGTCTTCTTCCTGACTTTCTGTCTTTTCTGCTTTTCTTTTCTTAAATCATTAAAAAAATGTTTACACACTTCTTATGTGTCAGTTCTTCATGTCATATAATTATAGTAGGAGAGATACAAAAAATAATTGCTCTTTTATATAATGAATTGAATGATGGTGCCTAGGTATATGCTCATCGGCTGGTATGACTGACTCATGAGGTGTGAACACGACCAGTGAGTGAAAAAATAAAAGGCACATTCAGAGACTTGCAGAGGCTGTATCTTGAAGGATCTTACATGCTATGCTAAAGAATTTGAATGCTGCATTCAAAGGTTAGTGATAAATCCATTAAATAGCTTTAAAAGGGAACATGATACAGTCAGATTTGGGTTGTAGAAAGATCACTTTAGCAGCTATGCAGAAAATAGGTTATAAGATGGCAATACTATGTGGAGGGAGATAATTTTGAGCTGATTAATGATAATTCAGAAAAAGTATATTTAAAAAAAAACTAATGAAGGCAATGGCAATATGAATGAAGCTGTGGTGAAAAATTTCATCTGTAGACTTCTTTGATAACAGATTGATGAAGAATAAGGAATTTAAGATAACTCCAAGCTTTCCTATTTAGGAAATGGAAGAATTTGGTATTACTCTCTGAATCAAGAAACACAGATGGGGGAGTATGTTTAATACTAATTATTGAACACTAAGCATCTAACTTGCATGATATAATTGTATCTCACATTAGCACCATTAATTATATTGAAGTTAAAGAAGAAATCAATGCTCGAAAAGTGAAGAAGCTTGTCAAAAATTACACAATAGCAAAGTGGTAGAGCTGGAATTCAAACTTAGGAGGATCTGACCCAGAGCTATGCTTCTTAACAAATACTATACCAGTGCGAATTGATGTGTGGGCCAGAGGCTTCTTGAATGCAGATGATCTAAGGTACTCTCTAAATACAGGTTCCTGAGTCCAGCAGGAATCAGTCTATTCAAACAGAATTCCTAGTGGGTGGGGACTGAATTTACCAGGCATTTTTTTTTTTTTGAGACGGAGTTTCGCTCTTGTTACCCAGGCTGGAGTGCGATGGCGCGATCTCGGCTCACCGCAACCTCTGCCTCCTGGGTTCAGGCAATTCTCCTGCCCCAGCCTCCTGAGTAGCTGGGATTACAGGCACGCGCCACCATGCCCAGCTAATTTTTTGTATTTTTAGTAGAGACGGGGTTTCACCATTTTGACCAGGATGGTCTCGATCTCTTGACCTCGTAATCCACCCGCCTCAGCCTCCCAAAGTGCTGGGATTACAGGCGTGAGCCACCGCGCCCGGCCTTACCAGGCATTTTTTATGCACCTTAATGTTTACATACAACTGTAATGCATAGTAATATACTACTGCTTGGTAGAAAAATAATAACAAATTCACTTTTTTGTATGAATTTTTGGTATTTTTTCCAAATATCACATTTATAGAAAAGATGCATACAATATAAATAACTTATTTTCCTGAGCTATTTGACTGTAAGTTGTCAACTTGATGCCCATAATCTTTTAACACTTTAATACCTCTTACTAATAAGGACATTCTCTTACACAGTTACAAATTGACAATCAAAATTAGGAAATGAATATGAATCCTTTACTACCATATAATTTTCAGACTTCTGACCAGTGTCACCAGCCAGTTGTCCCAATAGTATCTTTTGTAGCAAAAAGATCTACTCTGGATGGCATTCGTTTTCAGACACCTTCAGTCTCCATCAGTCTGAAATGGTTTCTCAAAATCTTTATGATACATTTAAATACTACAGGGCAGTTATTTTATAAAATTCCCCTCCATTTGGTTTTGTCTGATATTTCCTCATGATTAGATTCTGATTATGCATCTTTTGCAAGAATATTTCCAAGTGATGCCTGCCTTGTTTAAACCCAACTAATAGCTCTAGGAGTGAATTATTCAAGAAGGAAGAGGGGGGGAAGAGGAAAAGTTAATTTTTCAATATGTTGAATTTGAAATGCTTGTAGAGCAGTTAGATGATGTCTACTAAGTACTTGACTAGATGGATCTGAGGTTCACCTGGGAAATCAGAACTGAAGACACAATTTTAGAGTCATCAATGTATGACAGTTAAAGCTGTAAATGGGAATTAACTCAATGAAGGCCTTTATGTGGAGCTAGAAGGGAAAAGGCCAAAGGATGAGAAGACCATGAGTGCACATGGGTTTTAAGAATCTAAAATCAGAAGGAAAACAGGCAAAAGAAAATGAAGAGGAGGAGATGATGGAAAGGTTAAAAAAAAAATAATGGTGAAACAGGATTAGGAAAACTAATGGAGACGAAGGTTACATTCCTAAATTAATCCCTCCTGTTGATATTTTCTTTAAACTGTTCTTTCATTTACCCTTCTTTACTGCATTTGGACTTTTGCTGATAATGTGGATTCCTTTATAATTCCTTTAAGTGGAATCTGCTCCTCTCATACTATTAAATTCACTATTCTAAAAAAAAAAAAAAAAAAAACCAAAAAAACCTTGGTATACCATTTGTTCATCGTTTGTCTCTGCAAGTCCTTTCTCCCCCACAGCAGGCATAATAGTCTTTCCTATCATAACTAAGTGATCTAGTGGGAAGTTTATTTTCTACCAAACCCAAATTTTAAAAAATTCTTCTTTATGAAAGTCAACCTTTTTCCTTATTTTAACCTCTTATGTGACCTAGAGTCCTATTCAAATCTACTTTTTGAAAAATGAGATACACACCTACTTAACAGCTGGTTTGTCAGGTATTGATGAATAGCATCCTTGGGCCTAGCAAATGAATAAGTATTGCCTATCTATATGAGTAGGCATAGTCTAGGCCTTTGTTCTTTTACCCCTACACTTTCTCCTCCATTGTTCTTATCCACTCTCACTTTTAAATACCTCCATAAGCTAATGTCTCATAAATGTATGATCTCCAACCTGGCCTCTCCACTGAGGTCCAAACTCACAGTTACCTGAAGACCTCAATATACAGAAAGGTGGTATAACATGGTGGTTGCAAATAATGACTGCTAACTGATTGCCTGGATCCGGTTCCTGACTTTTGAGACCTACTAGCTCAAATTTATTAAATCTAGCAAGTAGTAACTTCTTAGCAAGTTGCTTAAATGATTTGTACTTCAACTGCCCTATCTGTAAAACAAGGCAAATAACAGTATCTACTTCATGGTGTTGTTATAAAGATGAAATGAGCAAAACATTTAGAAAAGTGTTGAACACATCCTAAGCAGCACATACGCTTACTTCTATTATATATCTCATGAGAATATCAAATTTAACATTTTCTGTCCCCTTGCTGTCTCCACAACACCAAACCTGGCCTCTCACTTCAGTAAAAAGTACCACCGAACACCTACTTGGTCAAGCCAGAAACCTGCTGTTTATCACTTCTTGTTATTTGTCTCTACCTTATATCTAGACCCATCATAAATATTAAGCAGGCTTATAAAGCTCTACTGATTGTCTTTAAAATATTCCTTCCATCCATCCTCTTCTGTCTATTTCCACTCCTCCCACCCTGGATCAAGCCACCATCTTGCTCCATTCAGTGACTCTGGTAAACCTCCTACAGGTTGCTCTGCTTCTGCTCCGTACCTGCTTAGGATCTATTATCCACATGGAAGGCATAAAGAACATTAAAAGTGTAAATCAAATTGTAGCAGCCCTCTCCTTACAGCACATCAGTTCTTCCATGTCACATAGTCTTTATCTAGCCCTCCGGTTCATGCATGATCTCCTCTGCACCTTCTTCCGCAGCCTCATCCCCTTCACTTCCGTCTAGTTTATTACACTCCAGTAGCAATCACTTTGTATCACTTCCTATAAAACCTCAGCTTAGGGCCTGGCATTTGTTACTCCCTTTGCAAAGAATGCTCTCCCTCCCAGCCTTGAGTCCCGAGGTATATCCTTTTTTACTTTTTGTCTCTCAATTTATTTTCCTTTCATAGAACTCTGTGATTTCCTTTTGCAGTTCATATATAATCACATAATTGTTTACTTTTGTAGGGGCTGCCTTTCCAACCAACCTGTAAACTTAGTCTATGTAGGAACTCAGTTGTTTAATTTACCACACTATATCCAGAATACAGCACAGCGTCTGTCATATCCAATAACTGTTTATTGAATGAATTAATGAATAAAAGATAGGAGTATAGATAAAGTACCCTTTCAGGTTCTAGAAAGCTTTCTTGGAAACTGGAGATCGACAAAAGTCCACTTCTTTTTTCAGGAAAGCCACAAAAATTAAGATGTCATTAATAAGCAGGTATTTCCCTAATTCCCAGGTTGTGAGGGCTTGCTTAAAAATACCAGTTCCTGTGCCTGTACTCAGAACCAAAAATTTAGAATTTCTGAAGCTGGGGCCCAGGGAGCAACATTGTGCTTATGTCCCAGGTGATTCTAATGCACACCAGATGCTGTTATCATGAGAATAAAATATACTTCTTTTCTTTTTTTTTTCTTTGAGATGGAGTTTCGCTCTTGTTGCACAGGCTGAAATACAATTGCACAATCTCGGCTCACTGCAACCTCCACCTCCCAGGTTCAAGTGATTCTCCTGCCTTAGCCTCCCGAGCAGCTGGGATTACAGGCATGCACTACCACACTCAGCTAATTTTTGTATTTCTAATAGAGACAGGGTTTCTGCATGTTGATCAGGCTGGTCTCGAACTCCCGATCTCAGGTGATTCATCTGCCTCAACCTCCCAAAGTACTGGGATTACAGGCATGAGCCATCATGCCTGGCTAAAATATATTTCTACAAAAAGCCATTATTGTTCCAGGTGCTATCTTCTACCTGGAATTGTTAAGTTTGGAGACACTATGCCATGGGTGGAGTGAAGCAAATATTTTTCCACCAGGAATTTGATGTCGAGATGGTGAAACTCACAGTTCTCAGACTTAACATGACTAGTTTTGCTTGGACCACCCCGTGTTGGTTTGGATGAAGTAGAAAATTCAGGAGGGTGGTGGGTTAGAGTAAATTATTCTCAAGCCTCCCAGACTTCTCTTTCCTTCTTCATAGTCTGTTTAATTGGGTTTGAGCACATACTTCCAAATCTGCCCCAAACATGAAATGTCTTTGTGAGTTTTTTTCCCTATAAATGCTTGCAAATTGTTTTTGCATTTTACTCCATAAAATATGTTTTTTAAACTATAAAATTACATTTAATTATGTACCAAGAGCTAAAACTGATGCTCCAGGAAATGGCACTGTGCTGTTGATGACTCAGCTTACCCTGAAGGACACCTAATACTCTGTTTGGGCACATGAGCAATCCATTTGAGAACCACGTGGTTGTTGCCTGTGTACATTTAATCTCCACACTAATCTGCAGATATCTTGTATTTTGTTGTGTTCTTCATGATGTTTTCAACATAGTAGATAACCTATAAATAGTTAATGAATTTGGAAAACAGGATTTTGAAAGAAGTAAGGAATCTGAGAAAGCAGGATAGAACTGCCAGAAGCCAGTCGCTGCTGAAAGTGCTGTGGTAGGCAGGTCCTGCCTGCCTCTCAGGATCAAGCGATCACTTCAGCATAGAGTGCTTTTGGTCTTAACGTAGTCTCTCAAAACTGGTGGCCTTCAATACATGGACTTCAAATGGGTCTTGACTTGCATACTCATGCGGAGAAGAAAAAAATTTTTGAACATCAAATAAGAGCTTTCAGGATTCGAAATGCTCAAACTATCTCTCATGATACCTGATGGAATCAGGGCTCAGAACATTCCCACCTCCATGATATTTTGACTTCCCTTGTTTTTCTCAAGTTGTATTAACCTAAATGCTAACAGCTTACTTAAGCTTTTTGGTAATTAACATTTTAAAAATCCGTGCTCTGATCTAATTCAAGCCATTTATAAGGTGAAATATTCTATCAAAGCCTTATTAGTGATTTTTTTTAAAAAATTTTTTTTCTTTAAAGCTCCCTACCACTTGCAATAATGTCACCTTAGTTCACAGCTTTTCTGCAGATATTCACCTTCAACCCCACTTGATTGTGTTACTATTTATTTCTTGTCCAGTACATGCAAAGTAATAACTGGCATTGCTATCTAGGAGTCTATTTTTGTGGCTTGTGGTTTGGGAAGTTTTTTGGCTCCTTCTTAAAAACTTGGTCTTCTTGACCTCTCAGCCTTCACCAGTTTGAAAATTCCAACCATAATCCTCTGTGGGGATTTACACAGGTGTCTATTATGGCCCATAATCTGTGATAGGGCTTCCAGTATTCTTGTTGCAGAAAGGTTAAGCTCTCCGTCTTTATTCCTGAGTGAAAAAGTCCACAAGGTGTTAGTATTGTCAGGGAGCAAATTGAAACAAGCTGCAAGTTCAATCAGGCCCTAAACTGGTATCTATGCCAGCAGGGAATCTCTGTAATGAACAAACAGTTCCATTAGAAAATGGAGCAGTTAGTTTTTAACTCGGGGTTATACAAAAACAAAACTCTTTATCCTCTCCTATTCTTAGGGTGGCCATATTTTCCAAACTGAAATTTGACACTCCCATTCTGACAGATACATAGGTGCTTTTGTCACAACAGTTTCAGAAGACCTAATGTTGGGATAGTCTCATAGTATTTAGGATGTAGTAGTCCCACTTTATCCACAGTTGTAATTCCCATAATTTCAGGTATCCTACAGTCTGAAAGTATTAAATGGAAAATTCCAGAAATAATTCATACGTTTTAAATTGTGTGCTTCTCTAAGTAGCTTGATAAAATCTCACACCACCTCACCCTATCCATCCTGGGATTTGAACCATCTTTTTGTCCAGAATCTCTACACTGACATTGTAGATGTTACCCACCCGCTAATCAGTAGTCATCTCAGTTATCAGATTCACTGTCATAGTATCACAGTGCTTGTGTTCAAAGAACCCTTATTTTATTTAATAATGGCCCCAAGACACAGGAGTAGTGTTGCTCGCAATTTGGATATGCCAAAGAGAAGCTGTAAAGTGCTTCCTTTAAGTGAAAAGGTAAAGGTTCTCAACTTAATAAGGAAAGAAAAAAAAAATCACATTGAGGTTGCCAAGAGCTATGGTAAGAACAAATCTATCTGTGAAATTGCAAAAAAGAAAAATGTGTGCTGGTGTTGCTGTCACACCTCAAACTGCAAAAGTTATGGCCACAGTGTGTGGCAAGTGCTTAGTTAAGAGGGAAGAAGTATTACATTTGTGAGTGGAAAACATGAACAGAAACGTTTCAACTGATAGCAATCGGATTTGATACTGTCCTCACTTTCAGGCATCCAATGGGGGTCTTGGAGCATATCCCAGAGGATAAAGTGGGACTACTGTGTACTGTTGCTGTATGCATACTGCACGTGGGTGCCCAGCATACCCATTAACAAAGAAGCTTACAAAATGAGATTGCACTACACAGCCATTTGTAGAGATCACTCCCCTTTTTGTCCTGAGGGCCAGTGGGCAACTGGAAACATAAGGCCTTGTGGACCTTCCTGTCTGAAGATACACAGTCAGTCTCTAGAACTGTGCTTATCAGGGCTTGCTGGTATGTTTGTGGTGCTGTTCTTTACCTTTCAAGCTTCTGAATCTGAAAGAGATGGTGCTTACCTCTGGTACTGACTTGTCTCTGCTTCTCCCCAGTGCCAGTAACGAAGCTATAAGACCGGAAGGGGGCACCTCAGCATGACTTGTGAACATCAGCCCCCAGACTCAGGATAGTCAAAGTATCTTCAGAAAGTCATTAAAAAGGGGCCTTCCCACGCTATAGCCAAGCAAAAATTTGGGAGCAGAAGGACTTGAGGCAAGGAAGAGTGGCCAGGAAGTGGCAAGAAGGAACTGGGAGGGGGAGTCCCTCCACCAAAAATTATTCCTCTGATATAAAGGAGTCAATCACTAGCCTCCCAGATCCTGTCTAGACGATGCCCCAGCCTTTCAGTGAAAGCGTGGTGCTCATGGTTCCGGTCTCTGAGGAATGAATAGTAGGCTCTGCATCCAATTTCTGAACTCTTTTAGAGGCCTTGCATTGGAAAAACCCTAATGGTATCTATTTCAGAGTCACAGCAGGAACAGGCTGGGTGTGCCATTCCAGAATGCTGCTTCTTGCCTTTATGTCTTTATTGATTGTCACCAATAAAACAAGCAAGGATGAACCAGATGCAAATGGGTGCAGGACATCTCCGTCTCATTCTTTTTTCATGATTTGTATAAGTGTTAACCCAAACGTGTCTCACAACCACTTGCGTACATGCCTGCTTTGCACGTAGCTTACAGTTCATTAGCAAATCTCCCATAAGAATTCTCTTCATTTTCAACTGTTGTTCCCAATAGTTTGCCCATAGGTAAAGCTTGGAAGGGCAAAGTCAAAATGATAGCAATACAAGTGTTACCTTAATACTGCTTACTTGAGATTTTTAAAAAACATATAACTCTCAAGGGCTTAGCAGATCTTAGGTGCAAGGATGTTCTTTTCAAAGTGTCACTTTGCCAGAAGGAAGGAAGGCACCTTCCATCAATAGAAATAGCAAAAGCATTCCTCAAATTGTATTTATCTCTCTAAATTCTGAAAGCATATTAAGGAAGAATAACAATATTCCACTTTGGTTACAAATTGCTAATTAAGAACTACAATTCTCCCAGAGGTAAAATATTAACATTTTTAAAATGAAATTAAACATCACAATCTTCTTCTAATTGTTATAAAAATATTTAGCAGCAATATCTGTTTAATTATTTAGACATTTGTTAGTGGTGTAAATATTATCAGCATAGGCATAAATATTTTCTTCTTTGTCCACAGACAATCAGCTAAGGATATGTTGCTTGTCGAACTTCAATTAAGGTCTGTTTAAGGCTGCCTGCTGGCCACAAAATAATTACTTACACTTTCTGATGCCTGAATCTGTTAGATATAGCAGGAAGAAGGGTTCTTTGTTTTTGTAAGTTGGGAAAGGTTGCTTTTTCTTATATAAATTTCATTGTTGTTGTTATTAAAGAGGATTAGGGTGGGGTTGAAGTAGTTGAAAATCTAATTAAACTAATCCCTTTAACAGGAATTGTTTTCATATTGATAATTCTCTGTAACAACAGTATTACAGATCATACCCACGTGAAATATTTACACTAAATATTTCAGCCTGTAATCTCTCCTCCAGCTTTTTCTTTGGGGAATGATAAGATTTATGGCTTCTTCACCTTTCTTCTTCTTTTTTTCTCTCTCTCACCTAAAGTGCAGGGAACCAAAATGAAATCTTTTGTTTTCTTCCTGCTTCCTCTGTTAATTTTCTCTCAATGTCATCATATCTCAGTAAGTTATGTTAATAGCCATCAAATCACTAATCTCCTAAAAGAGCTATGAAATAGAACAATCCAATTGATTTTTCCCCCCTTTGGTATCTACAGTCATTTCGTGTAGATTCTCATTTGAAATGATTTGTTTACCCATTGATTTCAATAAATTGTTATGCTGCTGAAAATATCACTAAGAGTAGAGTCAAATGAAGGACGAAACTGTCATTCTGCTCAACTTCATCTGATCATCTCCAGTATAAATTGGGAAGTGCTCTCAATCAGCTCAAATGTCATGTTATCAGGGAGACCTTCCCTGACTTCCCAAAATAAATTTACAATCCCTGTTCCTCCCCCAATACCACAGCCTCCTTTAGCTGGCTTTGTTTTCTCCATACACGTCATCACCGTGTAACATTATAACACATTATGTTTGTTTTTTTAGTGCATCTCCCCCAACTAGGATGGAAGTGCCACAGGAAGCAAGGACTTGGATTTCTCTACTGCTGTATCTTGAGAGCCAAGCTGAGCGACTTAAATATGGCAATCAAATAATTGTTGCATGTATGAATCTTTACTCTCATTTTTTTAGGTGCCTAAAGCACCAGATCTGTTCAAAGCAATGAATAATTTGATATAAATGTAGACATTTGCCCTGAGCTGGCTGATCTACTGAGCCTCAAGGGAAGGATGCCCACTGAGAAGAGACCTAGTGCTTTCCGTAGCCATGCCTTCATTAAAGGACTAAAACTGCAGTGCTGTTTCACCTCCACGTGCTTACAATATCAAGAGTGATACAAAGCAGAGAATCTCTAAGGATGCCCTCCAGGACATGATTTCTGTAGAATATGAACAGGAGTTACTAAACCACACAGAGACTCCATGGTCACATAAGTCTGTGAAACTAGGTGTTACATGAAGCTAAACAGGATTCTTAATTTCAAGATATCTCAGATTATGAAAATGTTCATTAGGACTCTCCAAGACAAGAAGATTAGGCTGTGCTTCCCAAACTCATTTGATCTTAGACATTTCCTTTCTACCAGCCAATCCTGCTTTACGACAGGGCTACAACAGAGGGAACTCCAATGACTTGGGAATTCAACAAGCCAGGGAAGGGGTAAGAGGCACCAGCCTCCTCTCTCCCTCTTACTGACTTTATTATGTGACCTTGGGCAAATTACTTAACACCTCTATGTCTCAATTTCCTCTTCTCTAGGTAGAGATGGAAAGGATTACCCAGGAAAATGTATGTAGTGTCCAGCACACAAGTGCTAACTAAATGGTGGTTATTGGCATACCTTTTATTGAGTATAGGCATAGAGCCTTTTACATAGATTTCTTCCAGCATATTTTATAAGATACGTTTGTTAGTATTGACCAATTTCCAGAAGCAGCCTAATATGTCGTCTCCTGTGGTCCCAGTGCCATATCCCTATCTGAGAATCCCTGCACACCTATGCTGAAAGTAAACAAATGTTATCTTTCAACACGACTTACTACAAACGTCTGATAACTCACTTTGGTGGATCCCGCAGAAAGAAACAAGGCTCTTCCCCCTTGTTTCCATACCTCTGACCTCAGATAAAGACACTTTTGTCAGGAGGAAGATGGTAGCATCCAAGTTCATGATTGCACAGATGGCTACATGCTGACAGATTTTGAAGTGACCATATTTTTTCAGTAAATTTCAAATGAAGGTGTGATTTGTGTAAATCTGACCTCTTCCTGTAAAATGTGCATTTACATATATTTAGAATTTATAAATCCTGACAGATTCCACAATATTTATAGCCCTCCATAAAAAGCCTTTGCAGTTTGCAGAGCTTTGCATTTGGCTCTCTGGCATGCTTAAGAGAATTTAAATAATAATAAATTTGGTGATTTATTCCACCTGGAACAGAAACTTATTTCCCCCCTCCCTTGGCTCATTTTGAAGGGGATACTATAAATAGGACCACAGACGCTGGGATCAGGACTAGGGAATTGAAATTCGAGAGAGAAGTACAGAAATGTTTTCATTATCACTGATTCCTTGAGTGTATTTTTAAAACAGTTCTGTTCCTCAAATAATGTACCATCTCTCCTTTCTCCTGTCCTATCACAATTATACTTGAGTCTCCAAAACTTGTTGCCAACTTCAGGATTCAGTTACATTAACGGGAAAGAGAGAGTAAGAGTATTAGCTGACTAGGTAGGAGGAAGTTGCCTCTAGGGAGACCAAAGCAATTCTCCCATGTTCATCTTCTATTTCATAGGAGTCAGCCAGCAACTGAGTGTCGGTGTCTAGAGGGTAAATTCATTGTCTGAGATCTAGCTCTTGTATTCTACAGGTATGATGGAAAGCTCACAGTTCATGACAAAACAAAAAACAAACAAAAACCAAGAAACCTAATTATAATTGCAAGAGGAAGCCTAAGGACAGTGTGAGGATCAATTCTTTTCACCCAGCCATGGTCATAATAACTGGCTATTATGACCATGAATAAGAGAGAAACACCTGAATAGTGGAGTGCAAATGGTACTACCTGTTTTCTTAAAAATGAAATCAACAAAAGTCTGGTAACTTGTCATTTGCCATAGAATCTACCGAGCAACCATTTAGTGTAGCATAAGCAGTGTTGTAACTTGCTGTAATATAACTAGGAGATTTCTTTGTAGCTTCTTGTCTGAATGGCTGTGAGGGAAGCAGCGTTCGTTAAAGGGAGAATAGTAAGAACTAACATCCATGAAGAACTGCCTATGGGCTGGCCCAGAGTAACAAACGCATCAAGTGGCTGTGGTTTGATGTGCAACAGCCTCCTAATTGAGTAGCAGGTTTTCTTGTCCTGATAACTTGGAGCACACTCCCAGCCCCAAGACTTTGCTGAGCAATCCTTTTATCTTTACCTAACAAGATGGCAGATATTTGGACCAAGCCCCAGAGCCTTTAGGGTACCACATTTTAATAATTTGTGGTGAGCAAAGTAAATGTTTTAAAACCAGACATTGTGAATCAAGGACCCAGTTAAGTGTGATGGATTTCAAGGAAAGCCAAAAAAAAAAAAAAAAAAAACAAAAAAAACCAGAAAGAAAAAAAAAAAAAAAAAAATGCTGAATGTTGTATGGGAGTATTGTCTCCCCCACAGAACACAGGTATCTATGGTTCACGGCTGATTCTAAAGCTTTGCTTGAAAAAAAAAAAAAAAAAAAATGCTGAATGTTGTATGGGAGTATTGTCTCCCCCACAGAACACAGGTATCTATGGTTCACGGCTGATTCTAAAGCTTTGCTTGAAAAGTGACTTTTTAAAGAAGCGTACTCTTAAGGATTGTCCTTCAGGCAGGGAGGAATTTCCCTTGCTTTTCTATAGCATCTTTCTAAGAGGAAGCGGAGGTATTAGAGCTGTTAGACAGTTGCTCAGTATCTTCGTGCTTCTGTGACCACATTATGGGTCTAACACATATGGAATAAATAAACTTGTTTTCATTTCTTAAAGCACATGGAAGGAAACAAGACAAGAAAATTACCATATTGCTTTTTTTAAGCTATTAAAGAGGAGAATCCAGTGAGGGTAAATAAAAATGATTACTGAAAACAGATTTTGTTTTTTGGTTTTTTTCTTTTTGTTCTTTTTTTTTTTTTTTTTTTTTTTTTTTTTTTGATTTCTAGATATCAACCACTTTCCCTCTCCTCCTACTTTGGCAATTTTAATTTTTATCAATACTTTTTCTTTCTCTCTCTTTTTTTTTTTTTCCTTTTCTAGCCTCTTACTGAGCAACAGCTATATGGCAAGACTTGCGGGAAACCAGTGATTTGATGCACGCTCTTTTGTTCTTCTTCCATAGGGCAATCCCTACATGTGCAATAATGAGTGCGATGCGAGTACCCCTGAGCTGGCACACCCCCCTGAGCTGATGTTTGATTTTGAAGGAAGACATCCCTCCACATTTTGGCAGTCTGCCACTTGGAAGGAGTATCCCAAGCCTCTCCAGGTTAACATCACTCTGTCTTGGAGCAAAACCATTGAGCTAACAGACAACATAGTTATTACCTTTGAATCGGGGCGTCCAGACCAAATGATCCTGGAGAAGTCTCTCGATTATGGACGAACATGGCAGCCCTATCAGTATTATGCCACAGACTGCTTAGATGCTTTTCACATGGATCCTAAATCCGTGAAGGATTTATCACAGCATACGGTCTTAGAAATCATTTGCACAGAAGAGTACTCAACAGGGTATACAACAAATAGCAAAATAATCCACTTTGAAATCAAAGACAGGTTTGCGTTTTTTGCTGGACCTCGCCTACGCAATATGGCTTCCCTCTACGGACAGCTGGATACAACCAAGAAACTCAGAGATTTCTTTACAGTCACAGACCTGAGGATAAGGCTGCTAAGACCAGCCGTTGGGGAAATATTTGTAGATGAGCTACACTTGGCACGCTACTTTTACGCGATCTCAGACATAAAGGTGCGAGGAAGGTAAGAGAAACCTTGTCTGCCTTCAATGGGAAAGGGTGTGTCCAAAGAAAATGCCAGAATATCAGTCTCACAGCTCTAAAGTAACATTTGTCGATTTCTACTGCCACATTTTCTTTAGGAACACCAGTGTAGAAGTAGGTTCTGAAGTTCTGAGACCCTTCATCCTCAGCAGTAATTTGTAATCCCAAACTTGCTGCCACTGAACATGACATGATTCTTCAGAATTTAAATAAAAGTGAATTTTAAAAAGTAACTCCCTAGGTTGGGAGGCCCTTCAGGTCTTTAAGGCAACGAAGCCAGGGAAAGCAAAGCCATTTGCCCTATAAGGAACTGAAAACTAGAAATACAATATCATGGTTTACAAATGCAAAACAGGGATTCAACAGGGTACACCAACCAATTTATGTTTTGTTATATTGCACAAACAATCTGGAAATTCGAGTTTTATTTCTTTAAATTTATTAAACCAGAATCAAAAGCATCTCAGAAACATTTGTTAAGTTGGGGCAAGCTCTACTTTTCAGGATTTTAGATGTTATTATGTCAGAAAGATATACTAGCATTTAAAATATAGACCTGAGTTGGGCTCCCTTCATCTTGTAGATCAATCACAAATGGACCAGTTTAAACACATTAATTAAACACAGTCAGGGATAGCTTTGGTTTTGATAATATGTCAGAGACAGAATTGAGCAAGTTTCTGAGAGTTTTGAAGATGTTTAAATGAAAAACTTCAATAATGAGAACCAGAACCACCGCATAGAGATTTTCAACCAGCTTTTTAAGTGTGGTGTATTATCAAAATGACCACCTGAGGGGAATGGAGGCATGAGACATTGAGTGGAAAGACTAAACGTAAGAGCGGAGTATCTAGCAAATGGAAGCAAAGGGAAAGTCAAGGAAAGAAATAAATGCCAGTTAAAAAAAAGCCAAGATATCTTTAAATTGAAATATATGAGAATAAGAATATAAATAGTAGATGTCATGTAGGTTTAATTATTGAATAATAAAATTCAAACAGGTAAGGCACGATTGATTCAATTTATTGGCTTTAAGCATCCTTTAGGCAGCCCAGTTCTCAGAAACTGGACAAGTGTTGAGACTTTCTGGTCTGTCAGAGATTTGTCTTATGTATGTGTGCTGGAAGAAGGAAGAGGTCACTGCTGTGAAGATAAAGGCCATAGTGGGAACACAGCATGGAACGGTGGACTTGGCTATAGCGTGGTGTCAAAGGTTTCAGAGTCTTAGCTGTGGAAAAGTAGCAGAAACTGGTGGCCGTCTACTGGCAGCTTTTTCTAGCTTCATGTTCCTCATGGAAGAATCAAGAGCCTTTATCTGTGAAGCTTCTCTTAAAACTTTTTAACAAGCTCTTGGTGGTATATAATGAATATATCTTTAAAGCAGAATAATATTGAACTTGTGAGTTCTAAGGTGTAGAGGATAGTTCATGTATTATTAGCAGGGTACATGACAGGGCAATATGGAGCTGTTGTCTTAAACATGAATTTGTTATTTATAATAATACACAGCCATTATACTCAGGAACATTTTAGCAAAAGGCTTTGTATCTCCAGGATCTTATTCTTGGGGACGTATGATATGTGAAAATAGTTGAAATTGATAGTATTAACAATAGCTTGACACCGTGGAATGACAAATATTCAGTTCATCTACATAAACAATGGTAAACAATTCATAAACTAAGATTTGAATTTTAATCCTGATGTAATCCACATCACTCCATAGATTCATCTAGGTCAATTTTCTTATAGTGTAAGACATCCTTAACTGAGCCCAAATTCCTATATCTCCACTTCCCCAAATACTCTTATTTGCCACTTGTGAAAAAGGCAATCTTATTCTTTTTTTTTCCCCCCATTTATTTATTTTATTGCATTTTAGGTTTGGGGGTACATGTGAAGAACATGCAAAAT
>NW_016107608.1:2043277-2072324 GCF_001604975.1 Cebus imitator
GGCATCCTTGTCTGGTGCCACATTTCAAGGGGAATGCTTCCAGTTTTTGCCCATTCAGTATGATATTGGCTGTTGGTTTGTCATAAATAGCTTTTATTATTTTGAGATACGTTCCATCAATACCTAGCTTATTGAGTGTTTTTAGCATAAAGGGCTGTTGAATTTTGACAAAGGCCTTCTCTGCATCAACTGAGATAATCATGTGGTTTTTGTCTTTGGTTCTGTTTATGTGGTGAATTACGTTTATAGACTTGCGTATGTTGAACCAGCCTTGCATACCCGGGATGAAGCCTACTTGATCATGGTAGATAAGCTTTTTGATGTGCTGTTGCAATCGGCTTGTCTGTATTTTATTGAAGATTTTTGCATCTATGTTCATCATGGATATTGGCCTGAAGTTTTCTCTTCTTGTTGAGTCTCTGCCGGGTTTTGGAATCAGGATGATGTTGGTCTCATAAAATGATTTGGGAAGAATTCCCTCTAAAAAAGGCGATCTTCTGAAGCATTTTGGTTGGGAAAAAAACATTGCCGGTGCTTATTTTCGTTATTAGCAATCATTTTCTTTCCTCTAATAACTTAAAGGAAAGCGTAAAATAAACTTGAAAGCTACAGGCACTTTTATGCATTCTCCACTGCTGTCAAACATGCCATCTCCTGAAGGTGATGTGTTGGAAATGTATATCCCTTCAGATCTGTCACATTTCTTCCATCTCTCAACCTAGTCGTGTCCTCCAACTGCATTTCAGTGGTTCTGAGGAGTTTGGAGGACTCCCCCTTCTTCTCTGGACTCAGTTCCACTGTCTTTTCCTGTTCACCAGTCAACTGTAAGCTGAAGAGAAGCAGCTGGGCAAACAAGAAAGGTCCAGTAGAGGTGAGCCCCTTCCGTAAGGTCTTCTTCTGTCACCTCCAGACTTTGTCCAAATCCTCAGGGTGGAACTGATGCTGGCATGTACTGCACTAGGCACCAGATGGCTGGAGTATTTTTAGTCTTAGGGGAGGGACTAAAGAAGCAAGGTCTGATGGCTCGGGCGTGTCTCCAGCTTTTAAGTTATATAAAGAAGATCTGTTGATGTTGGAGCCACTGAAGGGAAATGTTGAGCTACAGCCTGGTTCAGGGGCCTTTCAGCATAGAAACTGATTTAATTATTTTGCCCTTGAAAGTTTCAGTAAGATTAGTGTTCTAGATTGTCTTTCTCTTATATAACAAATCATCTATAGAAGGATTAAATATTAATTGATGATCTCTAAAAGAAAGTTCTAAAGGTTCCCTTTCAAGACTATCATAAATGTACGCTTTTCCAAAATACAACTGAAATTCTTGTTCCCTGCACAAACGATTGCAACATTTAACATGCTTTTACATGTCTATATCTGATCATGATAATGATATTTTTCTACTTGTTACTTCTATCCCTACCCCCACCATAATGTGGAAATTGACATGAATTATTTTGGGAAAGTAGAATGGAGACCAGACGTAAACATCCATAGTATAGTGGACAGAGGATATAGAATTTTTTTTTACCTTGAAATCTGAATCTGTGAGACAAAAATTGTTGATCTCTGCTTGAGATGACTGGGCTCGTGAGATCCAATTCTCTCTTGCTTTGTGTATGTGTATGTTTTATACTGGCTAGTGTTGTTTGACGGAAAAATAGTGTTTTGATTGACATTAGAATTTTGTAGCATTTATGATCTTTTTGGAATGTGATACATTGGATACCTATTTTACTAGTAAGAAAAAAACTGTAATCTCATCATTAAAAAATTATTCTTTGTTTGCCACATACTTATTTTGCTTCCATTTACTCCCTCTCCTTGTGTATTTGTTAAGATAATGAAGGAAAAAGAGGAAACGTGGCTGTTGGCAATTTCAGCAGCTTCGTAGTACTTACATTGTTCAATAAACCTAATAATCTACATGGACTAATTCTGACTTATGGATGTCCTGCTTCAGTAAATCAGGGTGATTTTCTCCAGTGAATAATAGACGAGTGAAATGTGCCAGTACCTTAATTAAAGAGTGACTCTCTTAGTCTTGATCTCATTTTAATTTACAGGGTAATACTACAATAATATCACTAATGGAAGGTACATTAAAGGGCATCAAGTAGCATTAACTATATTAAATTATGGTACTTATGTTAATTAACTGCTGAAGCAAGATGGTTCTAATGGCCAAAAAGGTCATCTAATGCATAAATAAAATCTACTCAGATGAGGGGAGAGAAGAAAAATTAAAAGTAGATGTTCATTCTGAACATCTTTTTATACAGAGAGGGGGTTAAACTCAAAAGCTGTTAAATATAAATAATGTCCAAAATGTTTTCTTAGTTACACGTTGGAAGCTTTGATTTTAAAGTATTTTGTTTCCTTCTAGGCTTTCCATAATTAAAATAATGAAAACTGAACACTGTATTTGTCAGCTGTATAGATTTTTATGGAATGTAAACCCAGCATTATTTATTGTTTCTTTCAGGTAAACAGTTTCAAGGAAGTAATGTGATTTAATGTAATAATTTATAAATCTGGAAGACAAATGAATCTTTAGTAATGCGCTCATTTATTTTCAAGATATGCTATCAGCCACATATAAAGTTACTGATTTTAGCCGAAATACAATGGAAATTCTATTTTAACAGTAAGACCTTGAAGAAAATGGCCTGGAAAACTCCCATCAACATCTTCATTATTTGCCTTTTAACAAAATACTTCTAAAGATAATTATCAGTCATTTTTTTCTCAATGTTCATTACACATCCTTACTACTTGCAGTGCCTACTCAGGCTCCATTATAGGTAGTTGACTGTCATAATAGTGAACATTATTTTTTCCCTTTTCTACCTCTATTGTTTACCTCCAAGAAAGGAGCGTTGAAATATTAGCACAGAAGTTTCACTTGGACAAACTTTTTGGTGCCATCTTCACTTCATGACCGCCCTCGCTCTGAATCACACTCTCCCTGCCCAATCCCAGGACGTGCAAAGGCCAGGGCTGGAGCCTCTATGACTGGGAGCCAAGAGTGAGGCAGAGCCCCCATTGCACTCTCAGGAGTACAGCTGCTATTCATAAACCCTTACTGTTTGAGTGTCACTGCCTTTGTATTTGCTGTAATTAGAACTAAGTGAAGTTGACATTCATCTTCTTGAAGCACAGCTTCCAAAGGGGGTTAGTGCAAAAAGATGTAAGCAAGAACACGTGGGGAAATTCGAAAGTATAAAAGCAGCAGAGCACTTTTTAAATTTTTGGAAAAATTGTGCAACCACAGAAGTGATTTGCTAACGGGAAAAGGCTTATCAGTTATTCTGAAGGTTCCCTAAGTCCTTTTCCTAGCCACAACTGAAATAAATCTGAAATATTTACTTTTTACGTCTTACATAAGAGGCATCCCACATAACACTTTCTAAGCATTGAGCCTACCATTTATTTATTCTTTTTCAATTAATCTCAATTATTGAGGTTGAGCTTTACTGCCACTTAAAAGATTCTGCTTTTTGTAACACCTTCCTGCTTTCTGTCATCAATAAATACTTATCCTCCACTCTGAAAGAGATGCTGGCTTTGATGGTAGACAGGTGAAGATGCACCAAGTATAGTCTCTGCTCTTGAGGAGCTGATATTCAGAAGGGACACAGAATAAATAACAAAAAAAAATGATGATAATATGGGTTAAGTGCTTTGACTGTGTGAATATTCAAAGTGCTGTGGTAGCAAAGAAGAAGCTACTAATGTAATCTGGAAAGACTAGTAAAACCTTTGATAAAGATGTGACAGGTATGATGTCTTGAAATATGGGCTTTATTGTGCCAAGCAGCCAGGAGAGAATGGATATTCTAGGCAGACAAATTCTACCTAAAAACTGCACAATATGTTAAGGAACTTCAAGCAGTAAGGAATTGATGGAGTTAAGAGTCCTGAAGATGCTTTACCATCTTCTCTTTATGGATGTTTAGCATGTCCAAGAAGCTCTGAAGGATTCCTACCTCTTTCTCTCTGAGTCTTCCATGTTATAAGAAATCCAAAATCACATGAAATCTCACATATTCATTGATTGCAGGTGAGAAACATTTTAAAGGCAATTGTAATAAAGGCTGTTCTCGTGTAACTGTGCAGACTAGAGAGCTATAACATTGCCTAATTGTGGAGCAACTGTAACTCCAAGCCCTGAGGCTCAAGTGGAGAGTCCAGAAAAGCTTTCTACATTCCATGGGAGCCAGCATGTGGCAGTGGTCTCAGATTTGCTCACAAAGTCAGTGGGACTTGGGGACCAGTCAGATTTGGGGGAAGACTTCATAGTGAACTGCATGGTGGAGCCAAGACTAAAATGGGGAATAAATACTGAAACAAGCTTTTAGTTAATCTGCGATTTCACTTTTGTTGTGTCATTTAAAATAGCAGAAATTCAAGTAGAGATTCTAGTTAAGGATTTGAAAATACTTGTCTAGTGTTTAAAAAGAGATGTGAGTTCAAATATAGCTTTGAAAATTATTACCTTATGTGTGATGGTTGAGGTTTGGAGAGGCGAAGACGTTGAGGATTTTTATTTGCTCATAGTTATAAGTGACCATTGTAGAACATTTACAGAATCCGGTGCAATACTACTATGTAAAATGTAATTTCTGAAGGAAATCAAGAAATAATCTGAGGAAATTTGAAGAGAAGCAAATGAGTTAAGGTCATTCTAATAGTCCCCACTCATATTTAAGTAATACTCCTTTACCTTTATGTAGCATTTAGTTTACAAAAATTCTTGTCAGGTACCTTATTTCCTTTGTTCTGTACAGGTGACTTGTGAGGTAGCTGTTGATTAACCCCATTTTACAGAGAAGAAAACTGAGGACCAGAGAAGTGCCATGCCTTTTTTTCTAATGTCACACATAATAAAGTGGCAAAATCAGGTTTTTTACTACAAACCTTAGGCTTTTTCCAAACATTATGCTCTTACAGCCATACTAGCAGAAGTCATCTCAGTATACATAGAAGACCCAAAAAATTCCCAAAGAAGCCATCTTTAAATAGCAACAATGAATCAATACATCTTGTGACTCTGCCCATCTTAGAATGTTCTGGGAGTCACACTCTTCGTGGCTTTTGGCTCAGTATGTTATTACACCACGCCGCTCTGTGTTTACCTGAATTCTAACTTCTTACTTCATTTTTCTCAACTTTTAAATGTGTGATTGGGCTCATTTGTCACATTGTGTTAAGTCTATGTGTTTTACTATTAAAATCAAATTGTGATGATAACTTCTTATTTTTCTGTGGGGAGACAAAAATAAATAAAGGAGCTAAATTTCCTCAATATTAATTTTTCCCCCATATTTCTTTATAAACTTTTAGCAGGTACACCTGCTTTCAACTAATGGGCATCACCAAAAACTAAAACAAGTCATAGATATTAATGGATAATCTTGGAAATGGCCAACTGTCTTAGCTTATTTTAAGCCAGTTCTTACTTCAAGTGAGGGCAATATGTTTTTCCTTTTAACTTCCATATAAGTTAAATAAGTCCACGTTCTCTCTTCTGGAACTATGGTGAATAAGTGTGCTGCCTCTTTCATCTAACAAAATTTCGTAAATTTACAATCAATTATTCTCTCTACCAGGTCTTTTTTTTTTTCAAGCTAAATGGATATTAAACCATTTAACTATCTAAAATTTAATTTACTCTCCTTTTAAAAGGCAGGATAAAGTCCAGTAAATAAGAGTATTCAAATGAAAAGCGTAGTAATCATAATTAAAAATTAAAAACCAACATAAAACATTGCTACTTACCTCTTAGAAACACTTAGAATAGAGACTTTATGGTATGCACCCATTTTAAGTGGGCAACTGAGGGCCATTTTGCTTTGGAGCATATTTTTAAAATCCTTTAGAAGGTCTTGAATTATAAAGAGAATATATGCATAAGTAGCTCATTTTCCTCTGAGGTTTGTACCATTATAAGGAGAGAATGTATCTAATAATTCCTCCATTTAAATTATGAAATTCATTAGCATGCAGAAAAACAATCCAGTTTAGGAGCTTGTTTCTTTATCCTTAATTCTCTAGTGCCATAGACTTTTTCAGGTAGTGGGTCATTAAAGGAAAAATGTCTCTTTTGTAAGAAACATAAGGATATTTAAGCAAAATACCACAAAATGAAAAAATGAAATAATTTTCTCACTCATTAACTTAGCATTTGTAAGGGAAGCTATATTCCAGCTGTATCTAAATGCCCAAACAATGGGAGGCAGGAATACACCAACTTCTGCCGCTTTTTATCCTGAATCTGTGATCTGCATCTTTGGAATATCTCACTGTCTTTTTCTGCCCCTAGGATCAGAGTTTTTTGTTAACGTGTTGGAGATGTTGGCCATTGTTTGATACTTAGTGTAAGAGTTTTCGGTTACCTATGTGATCAATGGTTCAGTAAAGAGACTATTTTCATGCATTCTCCAAATAAATACAAGAACAAATGTGTTAATGTCATGAGTTTTATCACAGTAATTTGATTGTATGGATTGATATATTGATTCTGTTGCAATATGGTTCGATATTTTCAATTGAGTAAGACACTTGTTAGAACTAAGTATATTAGTTCAACCAGAAAATGACTGCACTGAATAGAAACTCAGAGTTGCTATTTCTACCTCCCTTTTATAGGTAGGAAAGCTGTGTCTAAACAAGGTTAATCAATAGCAAAGGGGAAAGGAAAATTTGAAAATTACTTATGTTGGCATGTAAATTTGTTTCCGAACTCCCCTTGAAAAACATTTTAAAAAATGGATAGAAAGACTTTAAATACATGACACAAGAGCCTCACAAACCTACTGGTTCAGAGTATTATATAAATAGGACAGTTACCACACTGGCTCTTTCTTGCATTGTGACTGGTACCTAAGACAACCGATATTGTGTTAGAAAAATATTGAGAGGATAGAGGACAAGTCATTAGGATTTTAAAATCATTATCTGTCTCATTTTAGAAGGAAACATTGGCTAAGAGTCGAGAGAAATAGATTCTCGTTCTGGTTGTGCTAATAATTCTTTGCAAGCTTAGAACAAGTCACAGCTATCATAATCAGAGTCTCCTCATCTACAAAATGAGATTATTATCCTAGCTTAGTGTTTATCAGAATGTACTCTTTAAATAAAGTCCAGGATGGTTAAATACATTTTGGAAGTGCACAATACTTCCTTCTAGGAGAATCACAAGGTATATTTGTATGTTAAAGACCCCTAGGTAGCCTATGTTAAAGAAATATTTCTATTTTATTGAAGACAGAGCCTCTAGAACTTATTTAGTCAAAAAATATCTATTAGTACCCCTAAACAACTAATATTCATATAACTCATGTAAGGGTAACAAGGTGTCTTCAAGCTCCAACATTGTTGGACTCTTTGTAAGACTGATGGAAATACATGAAAACATCGTGTGTGTGTGTGTGTGTGTGTGTGTGTGTGTGTGTGTGTGTGTGTTTAAACTATTTGTAGGGCTAAGAACAGATTGATTTTTCCCAAGTTCTAACTTTAGTTATCATCCTTCCTATCTTATTGCTACATTGGGTGAAAAAGTGAGACTATCTTAGAGAAAGACGAATCTTGATGGAGAGTATCTTTCTTTTTTTTAACTGCCGCTCTTATTTTTTGAACCATAGAGTACTATGCATCTTTCTTTAAGAATTATAGGAAATTAAGTACTCTACTGGAATAGATTTGTTTTGTTTTTAAGCTAGAGAAATTGTGATGGAAGAGTCAGCAAAGATGTGAAAAATGAAATGCCAAGTGGTACAATCTGGTGCATTTTGCAGATAAATAGAGATGCTACAGGATTTCTATTCCTCCCATATGTAAGCGCCTCAAACTCTAATTACAGCAATGAGCTAAAATCATGTATTTAAAGAAAAATAAGATTAACCAGTATTTAGTATATTCTTTTTTTTTTTTTCATTTGCTTTGGAGGATATTCTTGAAACCACAAGCTAATTTTAGTTAAATGAATCTTGCCTTTCTTTTGCTCATTAGGACTGTTAATGAATAACAAATTAGAGCCTATTAAAACTAAACATTGTATACAGCTAAGGGATATCACCTTGTCTAGGAATTGTGTTTTCATCCTGGCTGCTTTTACTTATTTGGGGCTACCAGAATATCAGAGAAGCAAAGCTGTTGTAACATATTGGTGACATCTTTGTGTAATTATAGATACTCCAGTGCTGCTGGGAACAGGGAACAGATGGGGGAGGGTGGGCCAAGACATGATGGGTGGGGGAAGTGTAAGAGGTCAGAAATTTGGCTGGTTAGAAGGAGACAGCATCATGAACTCCTGTATTGGATTTGATAGACAGAGTGTATGCCACATAGAGTCAGCATTGCAAAATCATTTCTTTTAGAACTAAAAAAAAACATAAAAATAATTTAACTCCTCTTTTTTCTGATGTGAAACGGAATGGCTAAATGAATTAGTCAAGGACGACACCGTTGCATAACTAGAATTTAGACCCAGACGGAACTTTTGTTTTACTTACTGATCTGCTTTCGGTGCCTAGAACTGGACCTGGCATATTTTAAGAGTTCAATGAATATTTATTGATGGAATGAGAGAATGATTTCAGAATATCCTTCTAAGCATCATGTAAAGGACCATTCTGATGATGTTCTTCCCATTAGCTATGCTATAGCCGCCTCTACATATTCCCCACACAAGACTGCAAGGGAATTGGAGCTTAGCCCATTGTTTTTGGTTATGACTCTCCATCCAATAAACCAGATTGCAAAGCTTCAGGCTTTAACCAATAGTCCAAACTTAAAGAATAAAATTTATCTACTTCAGATAATAGAGTAATATATGTACCCGGGATAAATGAATACCACCCCACTCAAACACACACAGGTTCTTTTTTTATTTGTTTGGTCCTTTTAAGATCATAAATTGTGACCCTTAATTCCTTTCCTGGATGAGGAGAAGTCCATTAAAAGTAATGAACTGCTCTCAGTCTCAAGCAATATTTAGTAAAATCGCAATGTCACTATATGTACCAAAGTTGTCTTTGAATCATGTTTGCTTCCTGACTTTAGTAACCAAGGAGTTTTAAAATGCTTTTTAAAAACCTTACAACTTGCAAATGATGACTTTACATATTGATAGGTTCAAAGCTGGGGTTTCAAAGACGTTAATCTGAGAAGACATAGAAACAGGCAGTGACCAAACTCAACTATATACATGTATCTGCTGAACCTTTTATGAACATATGTATTTATGAAAAGAATTCAAGTTATTATATACTCTTAAATGGCAAAATAGGATTAAAAATGTTAACAGCATGAGGCTAATTATGAGAAAGAGAAAAGAGAATAAGACAACACAGATACAGCTAGCTAATAGTGGTGGAATTGTAATTTTTATCTAATTAGATGTGATTTTCTATTTTTTCATTTTATTCATTGACTATATCATCAGAGAAAATAGTTTTAAAAATAAAGTTAAAATTTGGCAAAAGTTGCGGCATACAAAAACAACACACGAACATCAGTTATGCTTCTGTACACTAACAATGATTGATCCAAAAGGAAATTGGTTAGGAATAAACTTAACCAAGAGTCCAAAAGCCTTATAGACTAAAAACTACAAAATGATGCTGAAATAAATTAAAGAAAACACAAATAAATGGGAAGACATCCTGTGTTCATGGATTGAAAGTCAATGTTGTTAAGATATCAGTACCACCCAAAGCTATCTACAGATTTAATAAAATCTATCAAAATTCTAAGGATGATGTTTTGAGAAATAGAAAAATCCTTCCTAAAATTCATATGGAATTTTAAGGTACCTGGGAATAGCCAAAATAACCTTCAAAAAAGAGGATAAAGTTAGTGGTTCCACTGGGGTTTTTATGTTGTTGTTTTTATTTCTAATTTCAAAACATTCTATAAAGTTCACAGTAGTCAAAACTGCGCAGTACTGACATAAAGACAGACATGTAAACCAAATAAATAGAATAGACAGTCCCAAAATAAACCCTCACATATATAGTCAAATGGTTTTCAACAACGTTGCCAAGACCATTGAGTGAGGAAAAGACAGTCTTTTCAACAAATGATGTTAGAAAACTGGATATCCACGTGCAAGAAAAACAAACCAAAAACGGAATTTGAACCCTTACCTTATACCATATACAAAAATTAATTCCAAATGCACCAAAGACCTAAATAAATGTAAGAGCTAAAACTATGTAACTGTTAAAAAAAAAAAAAAAAGGAAGAAAACTTCATGACATTGAATCTGGCAATAATTTATTGGATATAACATCAAAAGCACAAAAGCACAATAACAGAAGAAATGGGTAGGTTGAACTTCATAAAAATTAACAACCTTAATGCATCAAAAGATACTATCAACAAAGTGAAAAAGCAACCCACAGAATGGGTGAATATATTTGTGAATCATATATTTGATAAGGGATTTTTATCCAGAATGTATAAATAACTCTTACAATTCAACAACAGCAAAAACCTAATTAAAACATTAACAAAGGACTTAAATAGATATTTCTCCAAAGAAGATATAAAAATGTTCAATAAACACAGGAAAAGATGCTCAAGATCATTAGTAATTAGGGATATGCAAGTCAAAACCACAATGAAATACCACTTCACACCCATCAGAATGATTATTATTCAAAAAAATAAAATAATACTTTGGCAAGGTTATGAGAAAATTGCAGCCTTTGTGCTTTGGTGAAATGGTGTAACCACTGTGGAAAACAGTGTGGAGATTACTTAAGAAACTAAACATAAAATTGCCATATGATCCAGCAATTTCATTCTGGGTATATATCCAAAAGAACTTTAAGCAGAAGCTTGAACAGATATTTGTATATCTCTGTTCATAGCAGCATGGTTCGCAGTAGCCAAAGGTGGAAGCCACCCAATTATCCATTGATGGATCAGTGGAAAGCCAAAAGGTGGTATATACACACGGTGGAATTTTATTCAGCCATAAAAAGGAAAGAAATTTTGACACATACCACAACATGAATGAACCTTAAAGACATTATGCTAAGTGAAATAAGCCAGTCACAAAAGGACAAATATTGCATGATATGCAACTTATATGAGTATCCTAGTGTAACCAAATTCATAGAGACATAAAGATAATTGTGACTGCCAGGGGCTAGGGGCATTGTTTAGGAAAAAACAAAGGAAGAAAACTTCATGACATTGAATCTGGCAATAATTTATTAGATATAACATCAAAAGCATAGTCAACAAAAGGAAAAATGAGTAGGTTGAACTTCATCAAAATTAACAACTTTAGTTCATTTGTAGTGGGCACAAAGTTTCAGTTGGGGAAGATAAAAAAGTTCTGGAGATGAATGATGATGATGGTTGCACAACAATGTGAATATGTTTAATGTCACAAAACTGAACATTAATGATTAAAATAATAAATTATGTATTATGTGTATTTTAACAAAATAAAAATAAGGTCTGGACAGTGGCTCATGCCTGTAATCCCAGCACTTTGGGAGGCTGAGGCAGGAGGATCACGAGGTCAAGAGATCGAGCCCATCCTGGCGAACATAGTGAAAGCCTGTCTCTACTAAAAATACAAAAGTTAGCTGGGCATGGTGGTGAATGCCTGTAGTCCTAGCTACTCGGGAGGCTGAGGCAGGAGAATCACTTGAACCCAGGAGGTGGAGGTTGCAGTGAGCCGAGATCACTCCACTGCACTCCAGCCTGGCGACTGAGCGAGATTCCGTCTCAAAAATAAATAAACCACAAGCAATACTCCTGGACTCAGCAAAGTAAAACACAAAAACTCTGGAATATATCCATGTGTCTTTCTTCTCTGTCCTTATGAAATATTCTAGTCTTTTCCCACTTTTAATGTTATTCTTGGTTTTGAGATGGAGGAAGATGTTCAGCAGGTTTCTGAGTTTGCAAGGGGCTTCACAGTGAGGGGTCTAGTTGGAGGAAATAGGATGGGAAGCTCTTTGAAGCAATAGAAAATAAGTTTTAAAGAAAGAATTTGGTCAGAATTTAAGAATTTAATCAAAGAACATTTCCTGTGTAGAGGAGAGATGAAGCACAGAAAGGAAGACAGCTTAAGGGGCAGATATCATAATAGTAGTGGAGGATCTTTAATATCAGATCGAGTTTTGATTTTATACTATAGGCAAGCAATTGGAACCACTATAGGTCCTTGCAAAATGGTCTGTGTTGGGGAGGATGCCAATGTTAGAAAAAGATTTAAAAGATTGTGTTACTATCTGTGCATAAAATGGTTTGGAAGAAGGTCTTAATTGACTGTTGCAATAACCTTCATGAAACATCGGGGCTATGGATGAAGAAAGGAAGAAGTAAATGTGAAAAGTAGGTTTTAATAATAGAGTAGGTTTGCCCCTAACATTTGCAAGTTTGGGTAAAAAATTAAAATATGAGCCCACGTACCATATGCCTAAATATGTATAAAAATATAAACTGAATCACAGTACTGATTGGCTCATGTTTTCATCCAGGGCCCCATGGCTCACTCCCTGTAGTATGGCAAAAGGGGCCATTATATCACTCCAATTAGGTCTGCTGCTGCAAGTCTGAGCTAGAGGAGGGTACAAGCTACGTCCTTGACCCAAGACACATAAGCAGTAACTAGATCTACATGAACTTGGGATGGAAACTTACCCTGGCAAGCACCTAGGAGGCCAAGTCAGGAAATGCGTCCTCTTTCATGATTCCCTTCTTTGCTTCAGGATTTCCAGGTAGTTCTAAGCACCTCCCAAAATTACACCAAGGGTTCTTCTTCTGGTAGTAGCCAAGCCTGTCCTATTCTACTGACTCTCCTGTGTACAACTACAAACTCTGAACTAAATATCAAAACAATTATTTGAAGGCCCTGAAGAATGACCAGACACAGGCAGACACTAAAGGAGAGATGATACTTTAAAGAAAGGAAAGGTATTGGATGAGTTTCCTTTTTTCTGCTTTTCTTTAAGGTACTGTAGGCCTAAGTCTGCACCATGTATAATGGGGAAAGGGAGGTACAATTAAAGCCCAGATGGAAAATCCTATTTCATACTGCCTTGAAAATCAGAGAATAGAGCTGGGGCAACCAAAATGTGAAGCAAGAAATATGAAAAAGAAAGAGCCAGAAGGGAGGAACTCCAAATACTGTGTCTAAACTCTGCCTAAATTCTGGCAAATCCCTCAATTGTCAGTGTATGAGCCAGTCTCCCAAAAGCCTAGCTAAAGCTGAAATAATTGAACTGAAATTTCAGCTGCTATTGCAGAAGAGACAGAGTGTTCAGTTTGGATTTTGCTACATTCCCTGCCTACTAAACAAAACGAAGTCAATCATCTTCAGGAGAATACAGCAGAATCTAGAGTCTCTCAAAAGTATCATTTGTAACATCCAGATACAATCCAAAATTACTCAAGAAATAAAACATAAAAAAGATGACCCACATTCTAGAAGAAAGATAAGACCAAACGCAACATGGTCCAGATGTTAGAATTAGCAAAGAAAGATTTTAAAGTAGCTTCTATGCTCATGGATGTAAGAAGATATGATTTTAAAACATGAAGATATAAAATAGCTGTAGGGAAATAGGAATTATATAAAAGTAACCATATGGAAATCTTAGTACTAAAACAATTTAATTTTAAAACAAATTTCATTGGATGTATTTAATAGTAGATGGGAGATGACAGAAGAGATGGTGAACTTTAAGACAGATCTGTAGAAAGTAGCCAACATAATGAATAGTAAGAAAGAGGGTAGAAAAAAATGAACCAAGCCTCAGAGACCATGGGACCAATATCGAAAGGTCCAATGTGTATGAAATAGTTGTCCAAAAAGAGATACAAGAGGGAATGGAGCAGCAAAAATATTTGAGGAAGCAATGTTAAAATGTTTTCCAGACACAGAAAGATACAGTGAACCCTAAGCAAGATGAATATCAAGCAGACCCCAGGCATATAATATGCAAACCACTAAAATCCAACAATAAAGTGAAAATTTTGAAAGCAGTAAGGGAATAAAAAAAGGAACTACATATATGCAAAAAACAATTTAAATGACTGTGAAATGCTCTTCAGAAACAATCAAGATCAGAGACAATGGAACTATCTTTAGAGTGCTAAGAGAAAAAAACAAAGCAAAACAAAACTGTCAACTGAGGATTATATATCCAGTGAAATTATCTCTTACAAATGAAAGCTCATTAAATGTATTTTCAGATAAAAGAAAATAAGAGAATTCTTCAGCAGCCTATCAGGCCAAAAAGAATGATATCAAATGAAAATTTAGAATTTCAGGGAGCAAAGAAGAATACTGGAAATTGAAAACATAAGGGTAAATCTAAAAGACTATCTTCCTAATTCTTTCTTTAAAATACAGATTACTATTTAAAGCAAAAATTATGACATGTTATTTTGAGGTTTATAATGTATATAGGTGTAATATATAGAACAACCACAGCATAAAGCATAGAAAGAGGGGACCTCTGTGGTTTAAGTTCTTGTATTTAACATGAAATAGTAGAATATTAACTATAAATAAATGATAGAACATTAAGGATATATATTACCATCTCTATAGAAATCACACACAAAAAAATACTAACAATTCAATGAGGAATGTCTTAAAAGTCCTACACAATCAAGCCAAAATGATACCACCCAACCTGAGGGAAGGGAAAATACACAGTTATATAAGTAATCTATCTGCCTAGACATCTACTTTGGAGGCTTCGGGGTGCCTAATGTTTTTGAAAACCAAAACACCAAACAATAACCACAAGAAACAAGCACAAGCTTAAGTTTTCCTTCTCACCTTCCTTCTCCCACCCCCAATTACTGGAGATTGCTGGGCCCTGTGTCTTCCCAGCAGAGGTTGGAAAAGTCCAGGGGTTGAAGGAGAGAGGTTGAGTTTTGTGTTCAAGTCCCACTCCCATACTTGTATCTGCTAAATCTGTTACCAAACTTTCAAAAAAAATTGTAATAACAGAAAGAAAAACACTGTGATTTCCTCTTTTTGACATATGAGACTCTGTAAAGTCAGGGTGCAGAGCAATGACTCCCTCTTGCAAAGGCCCAAGGGCAAAAGTAGTGAAGGATAGGAGAGGGAGTTATATGAATCTATAAAGTTTGATCAAATTTTTCATACTCAGGAAGCAGAAGGGTGATGGTATCCTTAATAATATTTTAGGAATTGAGAAAGTTATCTCTATGAGCCTACATTGAGGTCATATTTTAACTTAAAAATTGTAGAGAGGACATTCAGGGATAGTAAGTATTTGTTAGTGAATGTATGAGTAAATTGACCTATAGATGATCTACAACTACACAAAATTGCTATTTTACATCTTAAAATGACCATCCAAGTACAAATATTTCTTTTAGAAATAAATAAATAACAATTATTGTCTTTAACAATTGCAGTTCCAGTATTTCTGAAGGACACCAGAATACCTAGAAAGTATTCTCACACAGCGTCTAATCCTGAATGCTTTCAGCAATTGATAACTGGTATTATAGAACAGTGGTTTGACTCTTTAATGAGTTTCCCAGCTCAGCTGGAAAACTCACCAATAGTATAAGCACAGAGAATGATAGGGTTCTGTACTTAGAGGCAGCAACCAAGGTCAAAACTTTTTTTAAAAAATAAACACAAAGAGAAAATAAACTTTTTTAAAAAAAAAAGGAAATAGGATTTTGGATAGAAAGTATATTATAAAAATGTATTATTTTTCTTTTGAAAAGTGTTTTTTTATTTAAAAAAAAAAAAGAAAAGAAAAGAAAAAAGGAAGTGGCACTTTTGTGGGAAATTCTAAAGGTGCAACAGAGCTCTTTTAACAGCATGTTACAGTATTCTCCACTCCCAGGAAGAGCAAGTCAGTTAAGAAATCCCATCTACATTCACTTTAGAACCATTATTATTTTCCACCTGCATGACTGACCGTGGATATAAGGATGCAGCACATAACGCTTCCTGGTTCAAAGCGAGGCCTCCAGCTCCACTAGAGGCTCTCAAATGCTCTTGGGTTCTCTCACATCTGCCTCCTTCTCCAGCCATTGTTAATTTGGGAAGTCAGCAGGTTACAATCTATAGGATGGGCTTCTGTTTTCCAGGGTGACCCATTTAAAGGAAGAGATGAAGCATTTTGGAAAGTGTATAGTGTTGTTAATATCAAAGGAGACCCAGCAACTGCCTTCTTAACCACTGCTCTAAATAGAATTTAAAATACAAAGATCCTATAATGTGTAATATACACCTATATGAAAAATAGTCCAGCGAAAGTCAGAAATATACTGTAATATAAAAATTAAAGGGTTTCATTTTGCAAATAGCTGTAACCATTTGATTAAATCTGTTAATACCATGCAGATGTTTTGCCATTTTAGTAATAATTTATGTTTGTGGACTAAGAAAGAAAAAAATAAGCAGTTATTTTAGCAAACTAGAAATGACTTTGTTAGCTCTATGAGAACATGAGGATTGGTAGGAATACAAAGGAGTAAAACAATATTTAACTGGGAATCAGATCACATGAATTATTATCCCAGAACTGTAACATAGAAAATAATATTGACCTTACCTCCCTTTCAAGAATGTAAAATATAATACAAATAAATGTAAACTCTTAAATGTTTTGTGCTTTGTATAATAGTTCCTGGCAGGGTTCCAGTTGCTAAAGGTACAAAGATGAAAAGCCACAGTCCCTGTCCTCAAGTTGCTACCATCTGGATGAATTGACAGACACTTCAAGAGAAAAATTATAAAGTATCATGGTTTGTGCAGTGATAAGGACATTCGTTAGCTTACTGTGGCAACAGCAGGAAAGAGAAAGAGTAGCAGCCCAGACCTCTGGGAGGACAGAAGCTTTCTGGAGGACATTCCGATAGTCTCAATTTCATCAAGGTTCTTTCTTTTTTTTTTTTTTTGAGACAGAGTCTTGCTCTGTCACCTGGTGCCAGGCTGGAGTGCAGTGACGCAATGTTGGCTAACTGCAACCTCCGCCTCCCAGGTTCAAGCAATTCTCCTGCCTCAGCCTTCCGAGTAGCTGGGACTACAGGCGCACGCCAACACGCCCAGCTAATTTTTGTATTTTTAGTAGAGCTTCACCATGTTGACCAGGATGGTCTCGGTCTCTTGACCTTTTGATCTGCCCACCTCGGCCTCCCAAATGCTGGGATTACAGGTGTGAGCCACCGCGCCCGGCCTCATCAAGGTTATTTCTGAACAATTATTTCCATACGCTATGTTAAACCAAATGAAAGTCTCATTATTAATTATTTTAAGTGGTTGATTATCTAATGGTTGAAAATATCTTATGCCTTATTTTAGTACCAGATCTTTATATACACTTAGAAAGACATATTTTCTTTTTCCTTTCCCTAAGATAGGCATATCCAGAAAATTGATTCATAGTGGAGTTGGTTTCAAACACACAGAAATATTGAGTAAAATGTGGATTTGCAAGACCACATGTTGTTTAATCAGACTGAATGAAAGGCTCAATTTTCAATACAAAGTTAATCCTGTTTTCATTAAATATAAATGTTATTTATGGAAAGCAAGAGCCCTGCAGAAGCAAAAGAATATCTCCCAGGGTTAAACATTTTATATTTGTTTAGCATTGATGAGTTTAAACCAAGAGGCTTCTTTGCAATTGTATTATTCGTTCCTTTCCTTGGTATTGATTATTCTATCAGATTTATCTGCTAACAAAAACATATGTAAGGATACCAATATTATTTTACTATCAAAATGAGATGCCAGAGGAAATTATACACCACAGGTAAGTTTTTGGTACAAACTAAAATCAGAAAAAATCAAGTGTGGCATATGTTTGTTAATGAACTCTGGTTTACCTAGAGAGGCAAAAGAGAGTGGCTTTAAGCCTGACCGACATGGGTTCAAATCCAGCGCCTCCATTTGCTTACTTGATAGACTTTAGAAAAATCACGTAACTTAAACATCTCAGAGTTTCAATCCCTATCCATAAAATGATACAAATGCTACCCGCATTTGTAAGTTATTTTCAAGTTTATTAATGTATATAAAATGCAGGTACATATTAAATTAAATAAATAGTGGTTATTGCCATGACGCTCAGGAATGGTAGCTACAGTGAATATTATGACTTTGAAAGTAACTTTGGGGCAGGTGCAGTGACTGTAATTCTAGTGCTTTGAGAGGCAATGGAAAGATTGCTTGAGGCCAAGAGTTTGAGACCAGCCTGGACAACATAGCAAGATCCCATCTCTTATAAAAAAGAAAGAAGAAAGCTTTTTTTAAATTTTTAATTATTTTTTATATTGGTCTCACAATAACATATTGGCTCTGTCAACCTTAACCACTAATATTTTGTTTTCCTCTACTAACTCTTTCCACTTTCCTATATTGATAGACTATGAGTTTATATTTATTCTGATACATAATTCATACTCTATTGTACTGCCATTAATGTGCACTTACCCGTCTTAATTGTTTTCTTCCTCTTTAAAGACCTCAGCAGCTTAAATGTATCATTATCATATTCTTAGAGTTCTCTATTGGTAGAGATTCCCATGAAAATTAAAACTGGGAATTACAAAGAGAGAAGAGCAAGCTTAGTTTTCTAAGACTGGCTTCTTGAGCCCTGGGTAATGAAGTTATATTATACCCCATTTCCTCTGGGTTGCAGATGTGCATTTATCCTCACCGATGATGGATGGCCTACTTTGACATTTTGCATGGATGGCTCTTGAGAATGAAAATCATACTTATAAAAGATTCATTGGCTGATCCCACAGTCCTAACATTGTCACCTTGACACACAGTGACAGAATTGTAATATCCATTGACCCTGCTGGTCAGCACAAAAAAAAAAAAAAGGAGAATATGTTTCAGGATCATCTAAGAGAGAAAAAGAATTTGGGCTTTCTTTTTCATAGAATGCAATAATTTTTAGTTTTCTTTCTCTTTCGGCTTCAGGAAAGCTGGTTTTTGCAACACAGTAAAACCCTTGTGTCACAGTGAGGTTAAGAGGTCACCAACTTGAGAATCACCTCCAGTTTAGAGGTGAATCCATGAGTTGTGAGGGAATTGGAACAGGGGTTCCACAGGAAAAGGAAAAAATTGTGTGAGTGTGTTAGAGTGGACAATATGCTAAAGAAAAAGGGTGAAGAGGAATCATGTATTAATACATATGACATTAACAACCCATTTGAAATTAGTTACTGTTTATAAATCACTTTTTGTTTAGTGGTCCTGTTTTACATACATTTTATCTTGAGTATATTCTATTTTAAAAGCCAGGTAGACTTATTAAAATAAGCTTTTGGGTGGGTTTAGGAATAACTTACGCTCATTTTAACCATTTAAAAATAAAATGTGACTGACATCAATTTCTAGGGAAACTCTGACATACAAATGTTAACCCCATGAATTAAATAAAAAATATGACTGAAGCATTAATAGAATGATAATTACAGAGGCATTACCATAATCATAAGAGGAATGCCATAGTTCAGATTTAACTGCTTTGCACAAATAAAACAGTAAACTATAAAAAATGTAAAACATAGAGGAGCACTCTCTCTGTACATTGAGATATGTGTCTTTGCACTCAACTAATTAGTTGCTACTGAATGTTTTTGCTTTGCTCAGTGGCATGTGGTATATAAATCATTGCAATATGTTAAATGCAAATGGTTGTTAATAGAGAAACCATCTGCTCCGTGCTGGAGAGTTTGTTAAAAAGAATGTGGTGAACCTACTTTGGATAATGTTGAAAAACTCAAATGCCAAATTTCTAAAATGAGCTGCCTCTGTTAACCCCAACATTACTAATACTCCCCTAGCCTTTTAAATTCTCCAAGTTCAGCACTAAAACACTCGTAACACAGTCTGTGCCGTTTTAAACAACCCCATTGGCTACTTCTAAAGGCAGAATATCCTGTGGAGGTATCACACCACAGAGACCCACAGTGTTCTAAAATTCTGTTCAGGGATTTAGAACAACCAGTAAATAATCAAACAATCCTCTCCAAAACATTTTTGCCTACATGGATAAGATACACTTCCTATCCCTGTCCCTCCTCAAAGCTATTCCTTTGTAGCTGTAGATCACTGGTAAGTTGCTGGCTGATGATGAAATGTCATGGGTATCATCAGTGCTTGCAACCTCCACCTCCTGTAATCTACAACACTGTATTTCCTCAAAAGATCATCAGTGCAGAGGGGAGCCATGATTTCTCTACCAACATGCTTTATTAGATGTTGTCACATAGCTTCCTAATAATGTCTGCCAGACTAACCAGTGACAGTATAAAACATGAGAATATTAGTAATAGGTCAGGAATCAGAGCCTTCATAATTTCTAATGTCAGGTTCCACTTTTTGGCAAAAAGGGAATGTTCCTTAATCCTGCCTTTTCTAATCAGCTCCTGGTCAAGGTTGCTATCAATATATTTAAGACCAAGCTGCCATGATGAGTTATTACATAATATCCACTGGAGGTGCGCTCACATGATGCAATACCCAAAACAGCCTTGGTCATGAAACAGCAAGCATAGAAATTAACTGTGGATGAAGATCTTCAAGCACACAATTTCTCTGAAGTCAAATGCAAGGTATGATTATTGGCCTACTGCTATCTTGGCTTTCTTGACCTTCCTTTTTTTTTTTTTTTTCTTTCATTCCCCCCTCCTACTTTTGGCTTTTACAGTATCTGATTTAAGATTGTGCTTTTGGGGATTCGCCTGCAGGAGAAAAGGCTGCAGGAGAGCTCATTAGCCTAGCAGACATTCTATCCCTGAACGAATTATACAATGAAAAGCTGCTTCTGAGGGCCACCAAAAAGAACCAGGGCTTTGTGGAGATGGGCAGCCCTGCAGTGCAATACAAGCTTTTTATTTGTTAAAAAGGAATTTTGTACTAAAAACATTTCTCTTTGTTTGTTCTCATGAAAAAAGGAGCCTCCCGAAGGCTGCATGCATTTGATGAATCCATTTTACAATGAACACTTGTCAGCTTCCAAAGGGGGCTGCTGCACTTGAAAGTTACACAAAACCATTCCGAGATGGAGAGAGACTGGCGCGATAATCAGACAAGTGATACCTTAAAGGCAGAGTTCTGGCTGTGAATTTGAGAAGCTGGAATATTGAATTGGATTCTAACAATGATCCTGAGTCTTTCCAAAGCCCATGTTTTAGACATGGAGCCTAGAAAAAAAAAAAAAAACTTACATTATCTAATTACATTAGTCTATTGAGCTATGGTATCACTTTGGTTCCCAGAATACCACTTTAATTTAATTTAGATTTTGTTACTTCTTCCCCTCCAAGAGAAAAACTTTACCACAGAGGGATATTTATTGTTTTTAATGCTTATGTTTGGGAACAGTTACTAATTCATTTTCCCACTTAATTACAAAGAACAGGAGGATTGATTCTTTCAATCTACAGATGATATTTGCCAAAGTTTTTGTGGAAATAGAAACAAAAAGTTTCTTTGATCCAAAATTATGATTTGATTTTTCTTGTTTGTTGGTTTGTTTTCTTTTTATTTTAGGAGAGGACAGGGCATCTAGGGAGACATGAAGAGCCAGCTGCATTCATCAACCTTGAGTCTTTTGTATAGGGAAGTGCATTTGGGTCATTGCTGCCTTCCTGGCTGAATCCTATGGGGCCCTCCCAGTATACTTGCTGATATTTAGTGACATGCACACCAGCAGGGAGGGGATTCAGACACGTTCCATCTGTTGGTGTTTTAATTTTTTTCAAGTCTACTTGATGAAGTGTTTGTGGGCAAAGTTGTCATTCTGTTGTATTTGTGAGGTTTGGGTCCTCTTCTTGGGCCGAGAGATGACTCTGAGATGCAAAACGGAATTTCTTAACGCTCCCTTAATACCTTTTCTACATTGTCAGTGCTCTCAATTCCAAAACACTTTCTCACTTTTATTCTGAAACTCTTTTGGGACATAAAGTTCAATTGTCTAGTTGGCTGAAGACAGGTATTTATGTAATCCTCAAAGATAAGGTTAATTTTTTTAAACCTTGCCTTCTCTTTTACAGTGTGACATTCTGCTTTAAAACAAGCAGGATAAAAAGTTGATTTGTGAATAAAACATCTCATTTTGCTTAAAATAGATGAAAACTGTGTATTTTATTTTTACTATCAGGAAAAGCAGTTTTATAGCGTTCAAACACTGATATCCCTGGAGTAGTTCCAGAATGTCACTTGTAATATTTTTGTCTTTCTAAGAAGGATAAGACGCAGTAATTCCAAGAGAGAGTAGGGATCACATTATGTTGTAGGTCTGACCATGAAAATCTCTCCAAATGTTTGAGTTTGTCTCATTTATTTACCTGGGAATTTAAATGCAGATTTCCAGAGCTATAAGAAAAATCTGGATAAAATCAGGTCACTGATCTCTCTGCCCTGCCTGATGACAGAATTAGTTATCAAAATAGAGAAAAGGTAACATTTGAAATGTTATAAGCTGGAACTGCTTATTGTTAGCTAATACTCAGAATAACTGACCCCTATTATTCTTTGTGTGAATCCAAAGAGCCCAAAGTGTTATTTTCAAAGTTCTGTGGATTATGCTGGAGGGCAGTGCTCTCAGCAGGCCACCAGACAGGTGTGAGCCACTGTGGCATAAAAGTTACAAACATAGCAGCAAGGGAGAGCAGGTTCCTTTGGCTTTCTCCTTTGAAATGGCATTTTTCTGGAATAGGTATTTCAGATGGCATTTCATATTATTCATGATGGCAGCCCCTCAGTCCAGAACCATTGTTCTAAAAAACCTACCTGCAGACTGATAACTGGCCCTCATCTTAAACAGTCTGAATGTCACCCACTGTATTTTATATGCAGCCTTTGCTGTACCTTAGAGATTCTTTTACCTCAACTAATCCCCATAAGAAAGTGTTCTGCCTGCCCTAGATTTCCACTGTTTTTTTCTTTTTCTTTAGAAGCTTTCTGATTTGAAGGATTTTCATTCCTAGGTTATGTATCTGATATGGTGAGCAATACCCTCTTCTCATTTCCAGACGGAGGGTATATATAGTCTTCTCAGAATTGAAAGTGTTCATTAGTTTACTTGGCATAAATTGTATAATTTATGAATCTATTTTCTGAGAAGGGATTTCCTTCAGGCCCTAATATATCAGAAAAAGCACAGTTGTACCAACCAGCAACACACAAAAAGGTACACTTGAGAAGCCTCAATTTGAGTGGAGGTCTGGTGTCTCCCTGCCTGTGTGGTTGATGTGTTGCAGCGTGATTTGCCCAGGCATTGCAATTTCTATAGATTTCAAAAAAGGAAAAATGTAGGAGACTAAGAAGTACTGAACTACAGCCAACAAGAAATGACTGAAGTTTTTCTCCAACAGGAATACAGCTCTGGAAGAAGATGGATTCCTGATCACTTAGGCACTATGGAAACTGCTTTTCTTTGCCTCTGGGTGTGGATTTAGTACAGTTGGCTGGCCAGAGGCAAAGTGGTACTTGAGCGAGCCATTCTGATACCCTTTAAGACTGCATGCTGGAGGGAAAGACCATTCATTTGAGGGCAACGCAGACGCAGAGTGGGAACTTACCAGAGAACTATATTCCAGGCAGTGGCTTGGACATGACCCATGCCCCTTTCTAGGATGGCAGCTTAACTGCATAGGTTCTGATGGCAGTTCTAGATTTAGAATACATTTCTCTCAAGGTGCACACACAAATCTGCTATATATTTAGATTTTTGGCAAGTTTTAAAAACTCCTCAGAGATGTCAAAACAAGTGAAAAATTTATATCCAAGATAAAATGTTCAGTAGCTAGTTTAAAAAGAAACTTTGATCAAACTGAGGGGACCAGAATAGCATTTGGAAGTTTATTGCGAGGCACCCCTGACTTAACACATTCTTTCAAAATTGCTTAAAGATGACTAATCTTGCCCCTATGACAGCCAGGACTTTCTTAATTTGTATCTGCATTTGGGAAGAATGCGAACGTAGTAGGAATTCAAAAACCAGCAGCTGCATCTTAGTCCCTTCACCTCTGCCATGATCTCTTTTCTATCCTAAAAACATACAAATGAAAAATCAATTATGGGGGGACAGTGCTGACCTGGGAATTAGTGGTGGCAGAAGCAGCTACAGCATGTTTTAGAGATGGAAGGAAGAGGAGGGGAAAAAGGAGGAGCAGACTTCTAGAGTGAGACCAAAACCGTCACAGCAAGGTTTCCTATCACTTGATGGGCATCCTTGCAGTCATACAGACTGGATTCAAATCCATCTCTCCATTGTTTACCGTCTCTGTAACTTGGGTGATGACTTTTCTCTGAGCAAGTTTTCATGTCAGTGAAGTGAAAATAATAACTGGCCTCAGGCTGGGCATGGTGTCTCACCCCTTAATCCCAGCACTTTGGAAGACCAAGGTGGGAGGACTGTTTGAGGCCAGAAGTTCAATATCAGCCTAGGCAATATAATGAGACCCCCACACCTACAAAACATTAGAAAAATTAGTTGGGCATAGTGGTGCATGCCTGTAGCACCAGCTACGTGGGAGGCTGAGGCAGGAGGATCTCTTGAGCCTAGGTGGTCGTGGCTGCAGTGAGCTGAGACTGCTTTGCTGGATTCCAACGTGGGCAACAAAGTGAGATCCTGTCTCTAAAAAAACAAACAAACAAAAAACTGGCCTCCTGGGAGGGTTGAGAGAATTAGCATATAGTATATGCTGCACTTGGTGGCTAGTACATGCGTGGTAAGAATTGTTACTTGTCATGATTTATCTGTGTTGTCCATTCTCACACTACTATGAAGAAATACCCGAGACTGGGTAATAAATAAAGGAAAGATATTTAATTGACTCACAGTTCTGCATTGCTGGGGAGGCCTCAGGAAACTTACAATCATGGCAGAAAGCAAAGGAGAAGCAGGTACCTTCTTCACATGGTGGCAGGATGGAGTCAGTGAAAGTAGAGGAAATGCCAGATGCTTATAAAACCATCAGATCTCTTGAGAACTCACTCACTATCATGAGAACAGCATGGGGGAAACTGCCCCCATGATCCAATTACCTTTACTTGGTCCCAATCTTGACACATGGTAATTATGGAAATTACAATTTGAGGTGAGATTTATGGGGACACAGAGTCCAACCATATCATATCTGTGGTCCTGACATCCTTGCCTTCTGACTGCCTATTTTTTCTGTCCCCATATTGACACCCGTTTTTTGTTTGTTTTTGGAGACAGAGTTTCACTGTCTTGCTCTGTCACCCAGGCTGGAGTACAGTGGTGTGGTCTTGGCTCACTGCATACTCCACCTCCAGGGTTCAAGCAATTCTCCTGCCTCAGCCTCCTGAGTAGCTGGGACAACAGGTGTGCACCACCATGCCCGGCTAATTTTTTTAATTTTAGTAGAGACTGGGTTTCGCCATGTTGGCCAGGATGGTCTTGAACTCCTAACTTCAAGTGATCTGCCTGCCTCGGCCTCCCAGAGTGCTAGGATTACAGGCATGGTCCACTGTGCCTGGCCCTGGTACTCTTCTTAATCACTATGTTATTACCTCTATTTTACCAGTTCCCATATTAAGCTGTTTTCCTTAAATCATTTCATTTTTATCAAGAGCTGTCCCCTCTGTGCCTCAGCCACTGTCAGATGTACCAAGCCCAGCTCTCAGACCTCCCTCCCAACTCCAAACATTTCTTGTTCTGAATTTCATTGCCCCTGCTGATGACAATGGGTAATGAATATTTTAGTAAATTAATTCAAATAAATTGATTTCCGCTATGGTGTCTAGGGTAAAATAGAACATTTCATATCCAAGTTGAACCCTGCCTCTCTTTAAGAGATTTAGGATAATGCTCATAATGCTGTGTGCCTTGCACCTAGTAAGTGCACAATAAATCTTGACTTCTATTACCATTATTATTGTTGATAGGAATATTATTATATTGGTCTCTGTGCTTTTACTTATGGCTCTCTCAAATCTATTTTCCACGCTACAGTCAAAGTTCTCTTTTACAAATGTAAATCCACTACTTTTGTGCATGATACCTTCCCATGGCTTTTTTTTTTCTTTTTTTTTGAGACAGTGTCTTGCTCTGTCTCCAGGCCCCAGGCTGGAGTGCAGTGGCACAATCTCGGCTCACTGCAACCTCCGCCTCCCGCGTTCAAGCAATTCTCCTGCCTTAGCCTCCCAAGTAGCTGGGACTACAGGTGCACGCCACCACGCTCAGCTAATTTTTGTATTTTCAGTAGAGACGGGGTTTCACCATGTTGGCCAGGATGGTCTCGATCTCTTGACCTGTGATCCGCCCGCCTCGGCCCCCCAAAGTGCTGGGACTGTAAGCATGAGCCACCGCGTCTGGCCTCCCATGGCTTTTAAGTGCATTTCAGATAACATCCAAACTCTACCTCCTGTCTTTAGTGGCCTCCATCATGAGCCCCTGCCACTCTCTGACTTCCTCTGGGGTTACTACTCCCTTGGTCCCTCAGCTCTAGCCCCAGAGCCTTCTTCTGTTCCTCAGCTGCCAAGCTTGTTCCTGCTTCAGGACCTCTTCATGAGCTTCTGATTTCTCTACCTGGAATGCCCTTTGCCTGACATTTTATGGATTCCTTCACATTAATCAGATACCATACCAAACACTGCCTCTGAGAGCCATTTTCTCTCCAACAGCAGCCCCAACAATGATTATATTACCCTGTTGTTGATGTTTGTAGCACTTAGCTCTATATAAAATGATCCCAATTATTTATTTATTTTCTAAATTTTTTTATCTCTATGTGTGTATGTAATTTAACTTATATGCATAAAATCCTTTTTAATGAAACATACAAGAAATGTATGTAAAGCAGATCTAGGTTAGGGAACTGAATAATAAAACTAGCCACCTGTGAACCCACCACAAAGCTTGAGAAAAAGAACATTAGCAATATGTTTAAATCCCTTATGTATTTCTCCCAAGTGACAACACCATGCTGTTACATGTCCCTGACTTTTCGTCCATCCACACTCACATCTAGGGTAACCATTATCTTGAATTATCTGTTCCCATTCTTTTGCTTAGCTCTATAGTTTTAGCACATAGATACTTATCCCTAAACAATATATTGTTTAGGTTAGTTTCAAGTGTCATAGTGCATGCTTTCTTCTGAGACTTGATTTTCTTACCTAATATTATGCTTCCGAGAATCACAAATATTGATGAAATAGTAATCAATTTTGTGACTATACCACATTTTATTTATCTATACTCCTGTCAGTGGACTTTTGGGTTGTTTTAAACTGCTTCTCTTACAGATATACTTGTTAAGAACTTTTTGGTACATGTGTGCAAAAAGTATCTAGGGAAATAAATACCTTGGAAGGGAATAGGTAAATAGCACATATTCAGTGTTATAAAATAACTCCCACTTTTCTTCCAAAGTTTTGTACTAATTTATATTTTCAACAGCAGGTCCAAAAATTGTAATTTCTGTGACTTGGTATTTTCAAACTAATTTTTTTTTTCAATCTCATGAATGGAATGTAATAAGTTGTGGTGATGATTAATAGTCTCATTACTGATGAAGATAGATATCCTATATGTCTGTCATTCTTGTTTCTTATATTGGGAAATATCTTTCCCTGTATTTTGCCCATTTTTAATGAGATAATTTATCTTTCATTTTAATTGATTCATAGAAATATATAATCAGGATACTAATTCTTCATTGGTTTTATCTTCCTTCCTCCATTTCAAGGCTTCAATTTTCTTTCTTTATTGTGACTTTTGATGAACAGATATTTATAATTTGTAATTGATCATATTTATCCATAGTTGTCTTTATGTTGATTATGTTTTTGTGTTTTACTTAAGAAATTAAATCTTTATTAAGTAAAATTTATTTACTTAAGAAATTAAAATTTATAATTATACTTAAGAAGTTAAATTAAACCATATGATCGAGCAATCCTACTTCTGATTACATATCCAAAGGAATTAAAATCAGTATCTCAAAGAGATATCTGCACTCCCTTGTTTACTACAGCATTATTCACAATTGCTAAGATGTGGAATCACCGTAAATGTTCATTGACAGATGAATGGATAAGGAAAATGTAATGTATATACACAATGTCATACTATTCAGCCTTTAAAAAGAAGAAAATTCTGTCATTTGTGACAACATGGATAAGCCTGTAGAACATTATGCTAAGAAATATAAGCCAGGCACAGAAAGACAATACTGCATGATCTCACTTACATGTGTTATCTAAAGAAGTCTAACTAATAGAGGCAGAGAGTAGAATGATGGTTGCCAGGGGATGGGAGGCGGAGAAAATGGGAAGATGCTTGTCAAAAAGTGCAAAGTTCCAGTTATCCAGAATGAATAAGTTTTGGAGAGCTAATGTACAGCATGGTTACTGTAGTTAATAATATTATATTGTACACCTAAAATTTCCTAAGAGTATAGATCTTAAATGTTCTCCCCCCCTACACACAGGTAACTATGTGAGATTATGATTGTGTTAAACAGCTTGATTGTGGTAATTACTTCACAGTGTTTATACATGTCAAATTATCACTTAGTGCTATTTAAGTACACACAATTTTTATCTGTTAATTGTACCTTAATAAATCTACAAATATTCAGTCATTGTTTTCCTCAAATCACAGATATTCTGTCATATCTTCTTCAAAATATTTTAGAATTTTGTCACTCACAATCAAGTCCATGATCCACCAGAGATCAATTTTATATATGACTGTTTTAGTGACTTTGCTCACTGCTATAAAGAAATACCTGAAACTGGATAAAGAAAAAAGGTTTAATTGAATCACAGTTCTGCAGGCTGTACATGAAGCGTGGCAGCAGCTGCTTCTGGGGAGGCCTCAGGGAGCTTTTACTCAGGGTGGAAGGCAAAGCAGGAACAGGATCTTACATGGCAGGAGCAGGACCAAGAAAGATGGGAGCAATTCCACATGCTTTTACAGAACCAGATCTCATGAGAACTTACTAGCATGAGACCAGAACCAAGGGGAATATCTGCCCCCATGATCCAATCCCTTCCCACTAGGCCCCACCTCCAGCA
>NW_016107608.1:2074569-2093935 GCF_001604975.1 Cebus imitator
GAGCAACAAAAATTGATCTGAAAGTGTGGCGTCCTCTCGTTCTCTGCTCTTTCAGTGGGAGCTGCAATCCCGAGCTGCTAGTGATCAGCCATCTTGGATCTCTCTCTCTCGACCCTTCCCAAATCTCATGTCCTTCTCACATTGCAGTATATAATCATGCCTTCCCAACAGTCCCCCAAAATCTTAACTCATTCCAGCAGTAACTCAAAAGTCTAAAGTCCAAAGTCCCACCTGAGGTAGGGCAAGTTCCTTCCACCTATGAGTCTGTAAAATCAAAAGCAAGTTAGTTACCACCAAGGTACAATTGGGGTACAAGTATTGGATAAACATTCCTCTTCCAAACGGGAGAAATTAGCCAAAATAAAGGGGCTACGGGCCCCATGCAAGGTCCAAAACCCAACATGGTAGTCATTAAATCTTAAAGCTTCAAAATAATCTCCTTTGACCCCCATGTAACATATCCAGGGCACACTGGTGCAAGGGGTAGGCTCCACCTTTGTGGCTTTGCAGAGTTCAGCCTCTGTGGCTTCTCTTGTGGGTTGGCGTTGAGTACCTGTGGCTTTTTCTAGTGATGGGTACAAGCTGTTGGTGTATCTACAATTATGGGGTCTGAAGGACAACTGCCCTCTTCTCACAGAACCACTAGGCAGTGCTCCAATGGGGACTCTGTGTGGGGGCTCCAGCCCCACATTTCCCCTCTGCACTGCCTTAGTAGAGGTTTTTCATGAGGGCTTTGCTTCTCCAGCAGGCTTCTGCCTGGACATCCAGGCTTTTCCTGGTGATGGGTACAAGCTGTTGGTGTATCTACAGCTATGGGGCCTGGAGGACAACAGCGCTCTTCCCACAGACCCACTAGCCAACGCTTCAATGGAGGCTCTGTGTGGGGGCTCCAGCCCCACATTTCCCCTCTATAATAAGGCAAGTCCCTTCTACCTATGAGTCTGTAAAATTAAAAACAAGTTAGTTATCTCCAAGGTACAATTGGGGTACAACAACTGGGTAAACATTCCCCTTACAAAAGGGAGAAATCAGTCAAAAGAAAAGGGCTACAGGCCCCGTGCAAGCTTGATACCCATCACAGTAGTCATTAAATCTTAAAGCTTCAAAACAAGTTTAAGCTGTGCATCAGCTTAAAGGTGGGTGGATCACAAGGTCAGGAGTTCTTACACACTCTACATGTAAGATGCCTGCTCCTTTTCTGCACTTTTAAATAAGCTCTGCACACCTCCAGGCTTAACACCACGTGGAAAGTCTTATGGTTTGCACCCTGTGGAGCAGTAGTCCTAGCTGTAAGTTGGCCCCTTTGAGCCATGACTGGAGCTGGGGCAGCCAGCATGTGGGGAGCAGTGGGCCAAGGCCAAGCAAGGTGCTGGGGCCCTGGGCCTAGCCCAGGAAACTACTTTTCCCCCTCAACGTTTCTGGGGAAACCTAGATGAGAGGGCCTGACAAAGTCTCTGAAATGTCTTCAAGGCCTTTTCTTCATTGTCTTGGATATTAACATTTGCAAAAAAATTAGCATTTTCTTATGCAAATTTCTGTAGCTTGCTTGAGATCCTCCCCTGAAAATGGGCTTTTCTTTTCTACCACATGGCCAGGCTGCAAAGTTTCCATACTTTTACACTCTGCTTGCCTTTCAAATATATGTTCCAGTTTCAAGTCCTTTCTGTGTCCACACATATTAGCTGAGATTGTTACAAACAGCCAGATCAAATTTTGAATGCATTGCTGCTTAGAAATCCTTCTTCTGCCAGATACTCTAAATCATCATTATCAAGTTCAAAGTTCCACAGATCCCCAGGGTAGGGGCACCATGCAGCCAATCTCTTTGTTAATGGGTGACCTTTGCTTCTGTTTCCAATAGATTCCTAATTTCCATCTGAGACCTCCTCACCCTGGACTTCATTGTCCATATCACTATCAGCGTTTTGGTCACAACAATTTAACAAATCTGGAAAGTTTGGAAGTTCCAAACTTTCCCTTATTTTGCTGTCTTCTTCTGAGCACTCCACACTCTTCCAACTTCTGCCAGCTACCCAATTCCAAAGCTGCTTCCATATTTTTAGTTATTTTTATAACAATGCCCCTCTCTTGGATACCAATTCTCTGTATTAGTTTATTCTTGCACTGCTACAAAAAAATATCTGAAACTGGGTAATTCATAAAGAAAAGAGATTGAACTGGCTCATGTTTCCACAGGCTGTACGGGAAGCATGGTAGCATCTGCTTCTGGGGAAACCTCAGGGAGCTTTTACTCATGGCAGAAGGCAAAGCAGGAGCAGACATCCTACATGGCAGGAGCAGTACCAATGGATAGGGAGGTGCCATGCACTTGTAAACAACCGGTTCTCATGACAACTCACTCACTATCATGAGGCCAACACCAAGGGGAAATCAACCCCAATGATCCAGTCACCTCTCAGGAGGCCCCACCTCCAACACTGGGGATTACAATTTGACATGAGATTTGGGCAGAGACACAGACCCAAACCATGTTAATGACACTGAAGTGAGATCCCGTTTACTTTTTTCTATTTGAATAACTGGTTGTTCCAGCACCATTTATTCAGTAGTTGTAGAGATATAGAATTAAATTGGCTGGGCGCAGTGGCTCACACCTGTAATCCCAGCAATTTGGGAAGCCGAGGCAGGTGGATCACAAGGTCAGGAGTTCAAGACCAGCCTGGGCAATATGGTGAACCCCACGTGTCTACTAAAAATACAAAAATTATCTGAGCCTACTGGTGCACACCTGTAGTCCCAGCTACTTGGGAGGCTGGGGCAGAAGAATCACTTGAACCCAGGAGGCAGAGGTTACAGTGGGCTGAGATCACACCACTGCATTCCAGGCTTGGTGACAGAGTGAAAATCTGTAGGAGGGAGGGAGGAGGGAGAGGGAGGGAGGGAGGAAGGAAGGAGGAAGGGAGGGAGGGAGGGAGAAGGGAGGAAGGAAGGAGGGAGGGAGGGAGGGAGAAGGGAGGGAGGGAGGGAAGGAAGGAAGGAAGGAAGGAATCACCCCAAGTATTATGGCATTAATTAAGTCACCTGCCAGTATGAGTGAAAGTCTGTAGTGCTCAGCTGCATCCATGGGTAAAACCCTATGCTCAACTGCCTGGGGATCGTCAAAATGCCACTTGCATTCACTTCTGCTGCGGCTCAATAAGTTGCGTGCCAGGGACCCTCCCTCAACCCCTATGGTCCTCACCAATACAGTCTTTCAGAACTTAGTTTACCCACAGCATCACTGAAAATTCCCACTTGTGACCTGCATGCCTTCCAAGCCCCTTCCACTGGACACTCTCAGGCAGCCCTTTTGTGGGTGTGCTCCATCTCTCATCGGGGGAATATCTCTTACCTGAGTGAGAAATAAACATTTCAGTTATTTATGATAGCATACCTTCGTGTGATGGGCTTTGACATCGTATTCTTTAAAAGAGAAGGGAGCAGTGTGCCCAGCAGTTAGTACCCGAAAAGCGGCCCACCCTTTCCTGTTTATAAGCAATGCTACTTCTGTCTCCTCTTGAGTTTCTGTCTATATGGAACTCTTAACGTTGGATTTTTCATTTTAGTGAACAGATCTTTTATTTCTAGAATTGTGTTTGGTAGTTTTCTTTTAATCCTGCCTGATCATTTTTTATACTTTCTGATTCCTCACCTGTGCTTTTAATTTTCTCTTTATTTCTTAAGACTATCAAACATGCTTATTTTGATCTGATTGTTTGACTTTCCAAAGTCTTTGCATGTCTAGATTATTTTTTCCTTTTTAACGTTTTTATTATTTTTTAAATTGACATTGTTTTTTTTTTGTTGTTTTTTTTTTTTTTTTTTTTTTTTTTTTTTTTTTTTTTTTTTTTTTTTTTTTTTTTTTTTTTTTGAGACGGAGTTTCGCTCTTGTTACCCAGGCTGGAGTGCAATGGCGCGATCTCGGCTCACCGCAACCTCCGCCTCCTGGGTTCAGGCAATTCTTCTGCCTCAGCCTCCTGAGTAGCTGGGACTACAGGCACACGCCACCATGCCCAGCTAATTTTTTGTATTTTTAGTAGAGACGGGGTTTCACCATGTTGACCAGGATGGTCTCGATCTCTTGACCTCATGATCCACCCGCCTCGGCCTCCCAAAGTGCTGGGATTACAGGCTTGAGCCACCGCGCCGGGCCTACATTGTTTTTTCTTTTTCCACTGATTCTTACATATGGTAGTGATTTTCTGTTAGCTTTGTGTTTTTTTTTTTTATTCTTAGCTTATAATTGATAGTACTTTATCTTTACCAATTCTTTAAATAATAAAATGAATTTGTGTTTTCTTTACAGTACTTAGGGGCAACAGGGACTGCCTGTATTTAAAGTTATAATTCACAGATTGCTGTCCTAAGGACCATAGAAATAGAGTATAGTGACCAGAAGCAATCAGAGATATTTGTTACTTATTTATTTATTTTTGACATGGAGTCTCGCTCTGTCACCCAGGCTGGAGTGCAGTGGTGCAATCTCGGCTCACTGCAACTTCATCCTCCCAGGTTCAAGTAATTCTCCTGCCTCAGCCTCCCAAGGCAGGTGGGATTACAGGCACACCCCACCACACCTGACTAATTTTTTTGTCTTTTTAGTAGAGACCGGGTTTCACCGTGTCATTCAGGACAGTCGCAATCTCTTGACTTCAAGATCTGCCCGCCTCAGCCTCCCAAAGTGCTGGGATTATAGGCGTGAGCTACCTTGCCCAGCCTATTTTTAGCCACTACTTACAGCCATGCCCAAACAAAGAACTTTCCTTGCCAATTAACTCAAGAACATTTACAGGAAGTGTGGATGTGTCTATGAAATGTGCATGTATAAACACACACACATTAATTTGCCCTTTCTCATGAGGCCTTAACCTTTCTTGGGTTTCCTTCTTTATTTAGGGTGGTCTTTGATGCAATGGCCTCAGGTCTTTCCACAATACCAGTCTACCCACTGCTACCCTCAAACTGTAGGCCACAGAAATTCAATAATCAATGGCTTCAGTAATGTTCTGGTTTTATTGCTTATGTCTGACTTCAGTGGATTTTTCTACATTGTTTTACAAAGTCTCAAAAGTGTTTATAAATTATTGTGTTCTAAGAAGATTCTAGTGTATTCCAGGCTACCATTGTGGCAGAAACAAGTCTTCATATTTTGGGCTGTTTCCTTCATGAAAATATATGCACTATGAAAGGGATTTAGTCTGTTCTCAGCTTTGTCACTTCAGTGCCTGGAAATTGTCTCCATCCTGGTTACTTAGGGTGTATCCGATGACTATGCATAACTGCCATAAGGCCTCACATAGGCATATTTTAAAAGCTCTTTAAGAAATTTTAATGAGACATTAAGATTAAAATGTTATTGACCTGGATAATACCCGGTAGTATATTCTCAAAAATATTTATTGAATGGATTAATAAATAAATTTATTTATTTATTTAGAGACAGAGTCTTGCTCTGTCACCCATGCTAGAGTGCAGTGGTACAATCTCAGCCCACTGCAACCTCCACCTCCTGGGTTCAAGGGATTCTTGTGCCTCAGCCTCCCAAGTATCTGAGATTACAGGCAACTGTCACCATGCCTGGCTAATTTTTGTATTTTTAGTAGAGATGAGGTTTCACCATGTTGGCCAGGCTGCTGTCAAACTCCTGGCCTCTAGTGATCCGCCTGCCTTGGCCTTCCAAAGTGCTGCAATCACAGGTGTGAGCCACCATGCCAGGCCTATTGAATGAATTAGCCAATTTATAAGAACGATTTTTTAAAGGAAGAATTTCGCTATTTTCTTAAGGGAGTCAAGTCACTATAAGAAATGTATTGGGTCCTTTGGGTATAGGAATTAAAGACCAATCTGGTGGTGGCTCACGCCTTTAATCCCAGAACTTTGGGAGGCCGAGGCAGGTGGATCACTTGAGTTCAGGAGTTTGAGACCAGCCTGGCCAACAGGGCAAAACCCTGTCTCTACAAAGAATATAAAAATTAGCCGAGCAGGGTGGCACATCTGTAATCCTAGCTACTTGGGAGGCTGAGGCATGAGGATCTCTTGAATCTGGGAGGTGGAGGTTACAGTAAGCAGAGATTGTGCCACAGCACTCCAGCCTGGACAACAAGGTGAGACTTTGTCTAAAAAATAATAGACCAATCTGAAGATGGGGAGGATTTTACCAAGTCTGTCTCCATCTGGGCCTAATCAGCAGTGCCTAACCAGACAACACAAATCATCAAGCATAATTTTTAAATGCATTCACCGGCAGGCCCCACCCCTGTCAGAATTGGTCCTGACAGTTGTGTGCATGAATTCCTTCCCTAGGTTGCAGAGCATTGGCCTGTGCCCTATAATATACGAGTGTGCTCTTTGAAAGAAATTATTTTTTGCCGGCCAGATCTATTATAGTAGCTGGCCTCGTTAAGCCATGATCGCAATTAAAATTTATACTTAATTGTGCCAGAAAAGATGAGCAGGCATGCAGTGAGCATGAGAAAGGAAAGAAAGGCTAAACATGATTCATTCAGGATTATAACGTATTTTCTAGATACTTCGATTGTAATATCTCCTTGTCAAATCTTGGACCTCAATGTCTCCACAAACATATAACAGCTCAGCTTTTAATTTTAACTAGTTTATTTCTTCCACAGACATTTTATAGTTCCTTAAAAACTTCAGCAAATTTTATCTTTTACTTATCTGATAGAAATAGTTGAGAAATGGCCAGAAATCGTGGATCACCAAGCTAACATTGGAAGAAGGAGGACAGCTTGATTTTCAAAGCTAACAAAGAACAAAGGAAGCTGGAAAAAAAATTATCTTTAACATAAAATTGTTCATATATTTTTGAGTGATATTTAACTATTTGTCTTTCCACAGTGACAACTGTAAATTATTCATACCAGGCTATATTATATGTGATTGTAATGGTGAGTTGATATGATATGAAGGAAAATATTGATTAGAAACATTTGAAATATAGATGAAGTTCTTTAGGTAGAATGTTGAAGTTGCACTTGGTTTTATGTATCTTAGGAACATTTGGAATTGTAACAGAATATATAGCATTATATACTACTCTTCTATGTAAGTCAAATCATCTCTTTTAAATTTCTGACCACTCAAATAATAGATCATTTCATTCAAATACATGATTAAAATTTTGAAATATAACAAGTTAAAAATGAACTCTTATTGTGCTCTAAACCCTGTGAGAAAGTTTACATGTCCTAAGAATGCAAATATAACAATATGCAGAACCCAAATAAATGAAAGTAGATACCTCAGGTATGGATTTCTTCATCTTTGTGGGGAAAAATGCAATTGAGATAAAACATTACCCTCTGGACTAAGAGATATTAAGTGACACCTACCTCTATTTGAGTTATTTTAAACCTTTAGTTCTTCAAGCCTTGTTGATGAAGATGATACTCTCAAGTTGAGCACTGGAAAATAGATGGGCATGAGGAGATAGTATTTAATTTGTTAATTTTTTGGAACATGTATGACTAGAATTGGTCAACAGCAAATAGCCACTTGCACATGGGTTTGGTCACGAGTGGGGGTGTCCTGTTCTGGATGAGTCTGTCTAATGTGAGCTTTTTCTTTATCATCAATTCATTTGTTGCATTCTAGCGTTGATCCAGCCCACTGAAAATTTGATTATCTTTTCCCAAAGCAATACAGAGCACTGGTGTATCCTATGCGGGGGGGGGGGGGGGGGGGGGGGTGGCGGCGGAAAGCCTATGTTAGTATATCTCTTTTGAAAGTAATAAATTCTAAAAAGGACCTTATGATGATAATCAAATCATTTCAGGGAAACAAAAAAAGGCAGAGTTTAACAACGTCTACAAGCTGCTGTTGTTTAAAAACACAGTATTTGAACTGCAATTTGAGCATATTTCTACCCTTTAGACATTACAAACATGTCAGAACACCCTGCTGTGAGGACAGCTTTGGTGCCCCAGAAGTAAAAGAGTTTAGCTGTGATTAAAGGATTGAAGTCTGTGCCTTGAACTGACAGATTAGTTTATGCTAGGCTTTCTCTGTTAATTCTAGGCTTGACAGCTCCACCATAAATTAATCTAAATTATGGCCAACTCCTACAAGCCTGATCATTGTCTCACAAAAAAATACAAAGTTCTACTGAAAATGCAGACATCTCTATCACAAAATGTTATTCTAATTTGCTAGAAATCTGAACAGGGCAACTTCAAACAAACACAGTGAGCTGTCGGGGAGAATGGGTCTGACTTCTGTGGTCACTGATGTATGAGCCTCGGTGTTTGTCTTTAGCAGCTCATGACAATGTAATTACATCCTGCCTGGCCAATTGTTCTCATAACAGAAGCTGATAAATATAAACTACAGTTTATGATTGTGAATCAAAGCCTGAAGCAACATAGCAAGGCATTGATTGCAGAGAATTATAAATAGGAGACGATAATAGATTGACTGAATGTGAACCCTATCACAGACCAGTTAAGATATCAGAGAATAAGAGAATGCCTTCAGAGAAGGCTTAGTTTCCCAGAAAGAAAAAACAGGTCTGGTGGGCAAATAAAGGCTTTGTAGCCTCATTAACCTACTCATACCTATAGGATGATCATTCCTCTGGAAATTGCCCCTCTCTGAGATTTGATTGAGAATAGGTATCAGAAGTGAAGGTGGCTCTTTCTATTTTCTGTCTGTCCTTGGCAAGCTGCCCCACCCCCAACATATTTGCATCACTGATTCTATGTTCTTAAGTTTGGAGCTTCCTGTTTCTGTGATTAGAAAACCTACAGATAGGTTTACATTTGCATTCACTGTTCATATCATTAGGGAGCTGAAGAGACAGGGCTGAGTGCATACACCGTGGTAATTCACCTTTACGTCTGAAGGAAAAAATACAAAGGGTGATAGGACGGATAAAAGGAAAAGAAAGTGGGAATACGTGTTTATAGAAAACAATATTTTCTCCAAAACTATCACAAGATGATCATTGCTATTAATTGTGTAACTTAAGTAAGTCCAAAACAGTTGGGCCCAATCTGCTCCCCAGATATGTTTTTTTTTTTTTTTTTGGTCAACACAACATTTTACTTTTTATTTTAATACCTCTTAATCAAGCCTAAACTGTTCACATAGGGTTGCTGCTCCATCCCACGTTGTTGTCTTGTACAGGGTCTGCTTATCTGCCTGACAACTGAAGGCCTTTGAGTTGCAAGCCTTTGGTCTATACCACCCAAACATATTGATTAGAAAAATTGATTTTTTTTAAGGGAAATGTTGACTGAGCATTATATACCAGGTACTGAACTTGACACAGCAAAACAATAAACATAATTTCAGGCAGTGACATATGCCAGGAAGAAAAATAAATCAGGGCAAGGGAAAGAGAATGAGGAGACAGCCACTTCAGAAGAGTTGATCTGAGAGGGCAGGGTATCAGAACAAAAATTGAAGGACGTGAAAGAGTGGACCATGTGAATATCTGTGGAAGAGCATTCCAAAAAGAGAAACAGTAAGTGTAAAGACCCTGCAGAGAAATAGAAAGTACAGTGTGGAGTACTCAAGGTGGAAAGTGATAGAAATTAAGGTAAGAGAGTTGAGCAAGTGCCGTATTGTTTAGGTCCTATAGGAAACAGGAGGCCACTGGAAGAGTTTCATCAAGGGAATCAAGTAATATAATTTATATGATAATGAATAGATAATTTCTAATTCATGGGTAGTACATAACTATTTTACTTGAATTTTTAAAAGTATTTGCAAAGTTAAGTAATGCTTCTGAAATGTTATCTGCATTATCGGCGTGCTTAGCTAATCAATGTGTTAGAAAGCATTTAAGTAGCAACTCATATGTGCATATCTTATGTAAGTTGTGTTTAGGACATAAAGATCACTTAATATATGGTCCTTGATTCAGAGCTCAAATGCTACTTTCTAATATCCGGTCACCAGTCACTGAGTATTTCTCTTCTATGCCTCCAAAATACATGTTACATACTTCTTCCCGTTGTTACTAGAAAGACTTAGGAACCTTAGTTTTGTTATTGATTTGTATACATGACACATAAATCTGCTTCTAATGGAACTCCTGTGTCACTTCTTTCACTCTATAAATTGCATTATTTTAAAGAAGAATCAGTTCTTATATCGCAATATGGAAGTACATAGCTCAAGGAGAAAGAGGCAAAAGAGCTTTTAAATGAATTTGAATTTTGCTCTTGTTGCCCAGGCTGGAGTGCAATGGCACAATCTCGGCTCACTGCAACCTCTGCCTCCCAGGTTCAAACGATTCTCTTGCCTCAGCGTTCCAAGTAGCTGGGATTACAGGCGTGCACCACCGCCCCTGGCTAATTTAGTATTTTAGTAGACACAAGGTTTCAGCATGTTGGTCAGGCTGGTCTCTAACTCCTGACCTTAAATGATCCACCTACCCCAGCCTATCAACGTTCTGGGATTACAGGCATGAGCCACCGAGCTTGGTCAGAAAAAAACAAATATTTTAGTCATTGCCAGTACCTCCTCATCCTGTTGAAAGCTGATGTCATTTCTGACACTCAGGAAATGACTTCTTTATGGAAGAAATGAAGTAATCTGTATCCTGCTACAATAACCCGAAGAAAGAGTGTTTGCTATTCTAATTCTGAGGATCACTTCATAATTGTAGCATCACATCAAATTAGCATCTTGGCTTATGTTACACTGTTTTGTAGAATCTTAAGAGCGTGGCTGACAGGGTCCATGGACTCGTCAGCAAAAACAGGCTGATTTAAATACGGGAGAGAAAAGAACAAGGGCAGGAAGAGCCCTGAACATTGCAGAAACCCTGAGCGCGTGTCATATCCAGCACTCCCTCGTCTAGCCCTCTTGTGCTCCATCGCATGGGCATCCACAGATCACCCATCCCTGAAAATCATCCATCAGCATCACCCCAACTTCTACCCATTTTCTTCAAAACTCTCTCTCTGACCAATTTTCCTAGGACTGTGTGCCATCATATTTTCACCTCAATAATATAATTGCTATTTAAAAGGATTGGTTACACCTCACCCGGAGGAATAACTAAAATGATGGAAATTATAGATACCCTAGCTGGCGGCTTAGGGGAATTATGGAGAAGAGGCCTTTTATTTCCTTTGGAATTCACCACTTGAGGCCTAATGTGAGATATACTAGACACTTGTGGTTGTTGTTCTATGTTATCCTATGCTTTCATTACTGGAAAGCTAAGTGTTCACAGGTTGATTTTCATGATGGCCTCCCTTACGAGGTGGCAGGACGTAAGGAGGAACATGAATTAGCCTGTGCATTATTCCAGTACAAATGCAGCCAAAGCTGAACAGGTGCATGATGCAGTGCAGTGGAAACGCCATGAGCTTTGGAGTCCGCAGACCTAGGTGTGTGCTTGGTGTCCACTGCTTGATGAAGCAGAGGTGTGGGCAGGTCCCTAAGCCTCTGAGACCCTTGCATCAGAAAAATCCCAGAGTTGCTGTGAAACTTAAACACGGCGTATATGTTAAAACACTTTGTAAACTGCAAAGCACAAAGCAAATGATGCTATTTTCAATTTAGGTAAAAATAGAATAAGGGCAGATGAAGATTTCAAGACCTTTCAGATTTTTTTAAAAGTTTCCCTACTCTTCTTAACAATCTGTTTTTATTTTGGCTGATTACTTGAGGATGAACTCAGGAGAATATTCTGAGCAAATGTTTGAGTTTGGTCTTACTGCCTCACCCTTTCCCTCCCTGCTGTTTCATGGCTTCTCCATGGCTGTCTTTTATCACACAGGCTGAGTGAATTTCTTAGGAACACTTTCTTATCTTGTCAAATGGATGGTCAGGGTTTCATATTGCTTCTTCTTTTTAAAAGTTAAAGAATTAGAGTCAGGTTTTTTTCCTTATGTTGTAAATATGAATTAGTCTAATTATAGTTTTCAAAAGAAAGCATTTTCACACCTGAATTTCATGAACATATGATGGAGTAGTGAAGGGGCTTATTCTTTGGATGGTTTTCTGAAGAAAAATAAATCCCCACTGCAAGTACAAAAAAGTAGCATCTTGATATATCCCTAGGAAGGGAGTATAGAATTGTGTAACCTTTGTGCCAGAAAGCCACATGGAGTATGTCATCACAAAGTCTCATAGTCATGAGGAATAGGAGGGATCATCCAGTCCAATTTGCGTCGTCATCATTTAGAATACAAAGGAAACATGATTTAATCTGCAACATAACTGCTTTCAATATTGTGCGTAATTTCATCTCCTTATCTGAACCAAAGTTTGCAATTAATAAATGTGAGCTAAAATTAATAATTATCCCACTATTATTTCCCCCAATAAAAGAAACCTTCTAAGAATATCGGTCTCTTTTCTGATTAATTCTATTCATTTCATGCTTTTATTTGATTTTTTCTTCTATGGAATGTGGATCCTCTCTTGCCATTTATAAAAAGATTGCTTCTCCTTCAGATTTTAACTCAAGGCTCATCTCTACCAACAGGCACCATTTCTTATTGATCACTTGCTTGCATCTTATCTGAACTCAATTCAATTTAACATTTAATCATTTCATACATAATATTTCCTCCGATATTACATACAATGCTTTTATTATTAAATAAGATGTAATAGGACATAATTACCACCTATCTTATTGTGTTCACTCTTGTTTTGATCAGTTATTTTGTGTTGTTCTTGGTCTAGGTAACATTTGGGGAAAAAGGAACTGTTTCTTTATTTTCTGATGCTGCACTATGCCCAGTGAAGAGAGAAACATAGGATCGATGTGAAATATTTTGCTTGACTGATTATTAAGAATGTATAAGTATTTATTGGATAAACTGCTTATACTTATTTTATTGAAAATATATTAAAATGAAATTAATAATTTGTCACTTTACCCTAACACAATTATTTCTATTTTTGCAAATTATCTCCCAAACCATTTTCACACATACATATTTTATATAATTGTTTTCAGAATACACTTACTATTTTGTATCCTGAATTTTAATTTGTATTTGCCATAATCTTTCCAGTAATTTTACATAATTCTTATGGCTATCATTGTTAACTGCACAATGATGTACAGAATAATATTCCATTGTTTATTAAGCTATTCACTTATTATTACACTTTTGGCTTTTTCCCATTCATTTCTTTTATAGGTTACACTGCAGTGAAGACCTTCATAATAAAGTTTTTTTTTTTGTTTGTTTCGCTTGAATTATTTCATTCAGACATATTCTAGGAGTGAATTGACTTGGTTAAAAGACTCATTTAATTTTTCTACTACATTTTACATATAGTTTCACAAAGGGCTTCTGCAACCATTTACAATGTGATCAAAAGTGTATAGAGTACTCTGACATGAGCTCTTAGCGACCTGACCAAACCTGCGCCACTTGGTTAAGAAAGCATCTCCATCATTTTTCTCTCTTAATATGCATTGAGCAATTGTTCTGTGCTAGGCAACATACTAAATGCTTTGCATGCTTATTATTTTGAATCAGGTATTGTTATACCTTTACAGATAAGAGCAGTTCTGAGTGCTAAATTATCTGCTTAAAGTCAATTGTGTAGTAAAATACAGAACCAAGAGTTCCAATTTATATCTGTCTGATATGCATATCGTGTTTCTCTATCTTTTGTCTCCCAACTCTCCGTCATTATGTAAAAAAGTACTTCCCAAAGGATAGCGCCTGTAACAATGATGAGATGCCAAATAATTTTATATGATGCACGTCATGTATTCATTTTAATGAGTATATTGAAACAATAACATTTTGGATATAGTGAATTAAATACATTATTAAGATTAATTTCACCTGTTACTTCTTTTTGATGTGGCTAGTTAGAAAATGTAAGCTTACATATGGGGCCTTGTATCTGAAGCTCACATTACAGCTATATTACAAAGTGTTGACTTAAAAGACAGTTGAGTTCCAATATGTTGTTTGAGACTATGGAGCAGATTTTTTTCTCCTAGAAGATTTCATTCAGAATGGTCAAACTCAACTCTAAGATATTGTCTTTTTTCACACCATAATGCCGTAACTCCAGCCTGTATTAGGAGCTGTCCAAAAAAATTGATGTTCCCTACCAAGGAAAGATAGCCAAAGGGTCACCAATGTGGTGAGTGATTTACTGATGGTACACATTCATCTTTCTCGGCACTCCAGGACCCATAAGAAACAACTGGATTCCAGCCCCATTTTTAAGAAGTTAAAGGATAATAAAAAAAATTGTACACATGACTATGTATATTCATTTGCATATAGGTAAACCAATATAATTTTTATATATGCAGTTGTACAGTCACTTACCATATGTGATGTAATGATGTCTATAAATATAAAAATTCAAATTTAGCCATTATACAGAATAGATAGAATCTTCAATGAAACATAATCATATTTTTGCATATCTCTTCTATATGCTACTTGGCATGAGATATGATTTGTAACAACTACTTAACATAATCCCTTGGGATCTGAATTCATAAGAATTTAAAATCTGTTTTAAAGGTCTGAAACTACACTGAGTTTGTTTTGCTTGCGGGAGGGCAGATTTTAAGCATACCACTGTTATGCTCAAACATTATTTTATTTCATGTTCTTTCAAAGCTATATTAAACAGTATGGAATTAACCTCTTTTGTTTCTCCAGCAGCAGTAAACAATTCCACAGAAACTCAATTTTCTTTCAGTTCATAAATGTACTGTATTCCCCACTGTGTCAAGGTACCTTCTCTGTTTTACCTCTCTGGTAAGCTGATGATGGATAAAGATTCTGCTAGCCATGTGTGTTCCGTGCAACAATAGCAGTCAAGGCAGATCTGTAACAGGTCACCTGGGTAGCTCTGTTAGTGTGTGTATGTGGTGGGGTGAGTGGCGCATAGCAGAGAGTTAAGTGATATTTCTAATGGCATTGTGACCATGTCCACTCAGAAGGTAATTTAATCTCCACAGTGTTAGACCTCCCACACAACACATTGTTCCCTTTCAGTGTGGCACAGTAAAGAGAAAAGAGCAGGACACCAGCTGGCAGTTGCTGCTATGGAATACTACCTACAAATATAGATCGGAAGTTGTGGGTCATCACTCATACCTCAGAAGGATTTTTTTAGGATGGCTACTGAACAGATGTAAGGGCACTTTTAATTAAATATAGACCCCAAAAAATCTGTCTCAAAGTAAAATTTGTTGTGACACATTCTCTCCAGAGACCTGGAAATTCGTAGCTAAAATTAACTTTAGAACAAAAGGGTTTAGAGTCAAGGATGACGTTCCGAAGGGCTACAGAATGCCAACATGTTGGGTTATAGCTCTGCAGACAAAAGCTCCTATTTCTGTAAAGCTCTCTGTATATGTGTTTATATTTAAAGATACTTAAATTGAAAGGAGAAAGTCAGACTTCAAAGTCTTCCCAAGTTATTAGCATATAAGCTACTAGGACAAAATGAAATCTTCCACGTTTTATTTCTGGTCTGAAATGATGCAGAATTAACTCATCTATTAGAGATGTAGAATGTTCTCTGCTTTTTCAGTTTTTTTCTGAAAAATGTTCATGAAATTATATAAAATAATTTTAAAATATCCATTTCAAGATTTTTCAGTTCATTTTGTTCACTAAAGCTGTGGACCTTTAAATTTCTGGTCATTTAAAAATTCTGTTTCAGTATTCCAAGAAGCCTACGTTTCTCAGCCAGAGTTACTGTACAAAATCTTGATTAAATATTTATACATTTCTTAAAATGTATATTGTTTTCTTGATCTATTGAATAAGCATGTATTCATTAGCCATTTCTTACAAAGTGCTGCTAAAAAGAACAATGTCTTTTATCTGTTTTTTGTTTGTTTGTTTGTTTTGTTTTGTTTTGTTATTTGTATGTGTGTGTCTCTAGCACACTATGGGTGCATAATAAATATTTAATGACATCAAACCATATGATAAATCAGTATTGTCCTACAGATATAATGGGCAAAGGGCTGAATCCTGAATGGAGGCTTGGGCATTTTAATCCATACCTGCCCCAAACGAGAAGTAGAGATCTTAATGTTTTACTGAAATGGGATTTTTTTTGTAACATAAGACACTGAGAAATGTAGACAGGAATTAGAAACATGCAGATTTGAAACTCCTCAAAGAAGGACACTGAAATTTCTGAATGTCTGACACCAGCATGCCTGGGTCGTGTCAAATACGCAGTAAATAATTCTGGAGTGAATTATTATCGTCATGACCTTAAAAACTTCATTTGTGACTAAGATCCGATTTACCCTGAGGAGAACGTTTTCCATTGTGATTCTTAAATCCTGAAATACCTTTATGCCAGTGGATCCCTGTGGCATTATGGCAAGCCTGGAATGTCACAACAGTTTTTCTTATTTGTAAACAGGCAATTTTACAAATAAATAAATAAATAGCAAATATATGAGCCATCCAAATTCCCCCTAGTGCCTGGCCTACTGCAGTCACTCTGAGCTAAAAACTTTAAATAACAATGGCTGAAAGATTGATCCAACACATAATAGGAACCTTTTTATTTATCTTCATGTCCCCATTACCTCCAGGGTTCCTGGAGGATTTTTTTTATGTCCTCATTACCTCTGGTTCCAATGTCTTAGTTCGCCTGTCTTCATTCTATTTCTACCCTCTTCTTTCCTTTCCTTCTCCCCCAACATGAATCTAAATGTGTGGAATAAAGGTGAAACTTAGGTTTTCAAAAATATGACATTTGTTTCTTTTCTTTACCAAAAAAAAAAAAAAAAAAAATGGTGGCAGGATTATTTAGTACAAGTTCCCATTTCAGCTTCTTGCATAATGATCCTGTGTGGTAAGTACTGTTAATTTCCTCATTTTACAGATAGGGAAACTGACGGAGAGAAGTTGAATGATTTGTGTCAAGTTTCACGGCCAGTATATAAAGTGCTAGAAGTTGAACTTGACTTCTAAGTTGACTGTGATTCACTGCCTCCTTTATTAGAGCTACCAAGAATTAATATACTAACAGTGAGCACTCCCTGAGTACTGCCTCTGTAACAGCATTCTTCTGAGTCCTTTATGTATATTATTTCACTTCCTTTTCATATCAGGAACATGGGACTTGCACTGTTGTTATCCCAATGTGGCAGATAAAGAAAGTGAGTCTCAAGAGCTTATCTAAGTTGCTTATAATCAGACACCTAATAAATAATGGACCCAGGTTTCCATTCCAGGCAGTCCAACACTAGAGACCTTGTCTTTTTTTTTTTTTGTAAACAATTTTATTGAAATGTAAATGACATACAATAAACTGCACATATTTGAAGTGTACAATTTGATATGTTTTGACTTATGTATCGGTCCGTGAAGCCATCACCACAAGCTAACTAGTGTACATACATATCCATGATGCCCAAAACTTCCTTCATGCCCCCAATCAAGTTTGTTTTTACAGATAGTTTGCATATTCTAGAGTTTTATATAAAAGGAATTATATGACTCTTTTATATTGCTTCTTTTATTCAACATAATTATTATGAGAGTCATTCATCTCATATTTCATTCCACTTTATTGACGTGTATTATTCCATTTTTTATTCATCTATTGATGGACACTTGGGTTGTGATCAGTTTTTGGCTATTACAACTAATGCTGTTATGAACATTCGTGTACAAATATTTTATGGGGAAATGTTATCTTTGAGGTGAATATCCAGAAGTAGAATGGCTGAACCATATTTTAAATGTTAAGTTTAACTCTTTAAGAAACTGTCAAACTGTTATGTGACGTGGTTATAATATATTACATTCCCACTCACAACGTACGAGCATTCTAGTTCCTCCACATCTTTCACCAAACTTGGTGAGGGTCAGTCTTTTTAATTTTAGACATTTTGGTAGTTTGTGTATCTATCGCATTGGTATTTTCACTGGCACTTTCCTAATGACTAATTGCATTGAACATCTTTCATTTGCTTATTTACCATTTATCTTTCTTGGTGAAGTGTCAGTTCAAAACTTCTACTCATTTTAAAAATTGGGTTGGTTGTTTTCTGATTATTGTGTTTGGAAAGGTCTTTATGCATTCTGGATGCACATTCTTTGTCAGATATCTGCTTTGCAAATGTTTTATTTCAATATGTGGACTTCCCAATTTATCTTTTCCTTCTCTTAACGTTGCCTTTTGAAAAGCAGAAGTTGTTAATTTTATCAGTTTGTTCCTTATGGGTGATGTTGTTGGTGCCACATCTAAGAAACCTTTTCCTAACCCAAGCTTACCAAGATATCCTGCTATGTTTCCTTTTTAAAACATACAGTTTTAGGTTTCCTATTTAAGCCTATGATCAGTTTGAATTAATTTTAAGTGATGCCAGGTATGAATACAAGTTGAGTTATTATATGAATATCTGATTGTTTTAACAGCATTTACGGAAAAGACTATCATTTTTCCACTGAAGTGTCTTTGCATTTTTGTCAAAAATCAGTTGCGTATATATGTGTGGCCTATTTCTGGATGCTATATTCTCTTCTCCAATCTATCTTTATACCAGTATCACACTGTTTTAATTACTGTAGCTTTATAAGTCTTGAAATCAGGTAGTGTTAATCTTTCAGCTTTGTTCTTTGTAAAAAATTGTTCTGGCTATTCTAAGCCCTTTACATTTCCATGTGAATTTTAGAATGAGCTGGTCAATTTCTTTAAAAGAATGCTGCTGAGCTTTTCTCTGAGGGAGAGGATTACTTGAGAATGCATTGAATCCATTGATAAGTTTGGGGGGAATTGTCATTTTTTTTTTTGTTTAAAAAATTTTTTTATTTCCATAGGTTTTGGGGAACAGGTGGTATTTGGTTTCATGAGTAAGTTCCTTAGTGGTGATTTGTGAGATTTTGGTACACTCGTCACCTGAGGAGTATACACTGAAACCAATTTGTAGTCCTTTATTACTCAGCCCCTTCCCACCCAAGTCCCCAAAGTCCAATCATTCTTATTCCTTTCTATCCTCATACCTTAGTTCCCACTTATGAGTGAGAAGATATAATATTTGGTTTCTCATTCCTGAGTTACTTCCCTTAGAATACCCCATGACTGCTAATGCCATTAATTCATTCCTTTTTACAATATTTAGTCTTCTGGCCCATAGACAAGTTGTATCTCTTCATTTATTTAAATTTTCTTTAATTTGCCTCAGCAATTTTGTATATTTTTGTATAGGTCTTGCACATATTTGGTTAGCTTCTAAGAATTTCATTTTTGATGCTAATATAAATACTATTGGCTTTTATTGTAATTTTCAACCATTTGTTGCCACTATTTAGGAATACAATTGATTTTTGTATATTGATCTTATATACTGCAACCTTGCTAAATTCACTTATTATTCCTAATAGCTTATTTTAAATATATATATATATAT
>NW_016107608.1:2093980-2096352 GCF_001604975.1 Cebus imitator
CAACCTCCTGAGTAGCTGAGATTACAGACACGCGCCACCATGCCCAGCTAATTTTTTGTATTTTTAGTAGAGACGGGGTTTCACCATGTTGACCAGGATGGTCTCGATCTCTTGACCTCCTGATCCACCCGCCTCGGCCTCCCAAAGTGCTGGGATTACAGGCGTGAGCCACCGCGCCCGGCCTTATTTTAAATTTTTTATACAGACAGTCAGAAGTGGTGAGAATAAGCATTTTACCTTGTTCCTTACATTAAAAAGAAAGCATTCAGTCCTTGACCACTAAGTAAAATGTAAATGTAGGTGTTCCTTTATCATACTGAGGAAGTTTTTTCCATGCCTACTTTCCTGGAAGTTGTTATCATAAATGGGTGTTGAGTTTTGCTACATGATCTTTGTGTGTCTTTTGAGCTGATCATATGGTTTTTCTTTCTTTGTTAATAGAGTGAATTACATTAATTCATTGTTGAATGTTAAAAAAAAACCCTGCATTTCTTGGACACATGCACTTTGCTTAGTCATCATGTATTATGCTTTTTATATGTTGTTGAATTCATTTTGCTAAATTTTTATTTAGCATTTTTACATCTGTGTTTATAAGGCATATTGGCCTATATATGTAGATTATATAGCTAATAAAAGGATAATTAGGAAATATTGTGAACAATTTTATGCCTATAAATTTGACAACTTAGATAAAATAGACAAGTTTGTTTTTTAAAAGATACAAACTACCAAAGCTTGCTCAAAAAGGAACAGACAACTCAGATAGCCTCGTATCTGTTAAAGACCTGTGGTTTATTTGGGTGTATATGTTTACCTATACACCCAAATAAACCACAGGTCAAATTAAATCTCAAAAAGTTTCCCTTTTGAGATTTTTGAAGAGACAACATAAATCAAATTTGTGAAACAGTGCTAAAACAGTACTGAGGGAGGAAATTTATAACACTAAATTCCAATATTTTTACAGAAGAAAGGCCTCCAATCAATTTCCTCAGCTTCCACTTTAAGAAACTAGAAAATGACGAACATATTAAAAAGAGCAAATTAAGCCCGAAAGTATGCTTAATGAATATCAAAGCAGAAACCAATGAAATAGAAAAAATAAACACAATAGAAAAAATAAATAAATGAAACCAAAAGATAGTTTTTAGAGAAGATAAATTAAGTTGAATCTCTAAACTGATCTGGCAAAAAAGAGAGAACACACAAATTATCTACATAAGGAATGAGACGTGATGTCAGTACAAGCTGAGCATCTCAAATCTGAAATGGGGATGTTTCAGATATTTTTCTGTTACTAATTTTCAGTTTAGTTTCATTATAATCAAAGAACATACACTATATACCTTCATTTTAAATTTACTTCGACTTAGTTTATGGCTTAGTAAACGTTCTATGTATAGATGAAAAGAATGCATAATCTGACGTTTTGGAGTGGAATGTTTTAAAAATGTCAGTAAGATCAAGTTTGTTGATGGTGTTGTCAAGTCTGCTATAAACTTGCTAATGTTCTGTCTACTTGTTCTATCAATTACTGAGAAAGGACTATGGAAATACCTGACCATCATGATTCTTTATTTGTCCTTCCATTAATTTTGTTTCATTCAATTTAAAGTTCTGTTTCAGGGAGAATAAATGATTAGAATTATTTTGTTCCTTTCATCAGTTAAATCCTTATAATAATTAAATAACCTACATTAACCCTAGTGATAGTCTTTGCTCTGAATCCTACTTGGTCTGACATTGATATATCATTCATTTGGATTAGTGTTAGCATGATCTAATTTTTCCATCCTTTGCATAGGCAGCATATAACTGGTCTTGTTTTTTTGTTTTTTTTAATCTCTATCCTAATTAGAGTGTTTAGATTATTTATACTTAATGTAACTATTGATATCATTAGGCTTAATTGTGACGTCTTGCTACTTATTTTCTACTTGTCCCATTCTCATTGTTCCCTTTTCCTCTTTTTCTATATTTGTTTGGATTAATGGAATTTTTAAAATAATTCCTTTATATCTCCTTTGTTGGCTTGCTAGTGATTTTTCATTTTTTTATCTTAGAATTGCTTTAGAGTATATAATATATAACTATAATTTAACACAGCCTAAATTCAGGTGATATACCAGTTCAAATGAAATATAAGAACCTTACAGTAGTATTTCCATTTCTCCCTCTCATGCTTTATGGTTTTGTTTTCATGTGGATATCTTATATACCTCACAATACATTATCATTTTTGTTTTAGCAATTATCTTTCAGCTAATAGATAAAAACTTACATATTTACCCACATAGCTACCATTTCTAATTCTCTTCATTCCTTTGTGTCTAAATCCAGATTTCCATGTGTTATTCTTTTTTTTTTTT
>NW_016107608.1:2096667-2099631 GCF_001604975.1 Cebus imitator
TTTTTTTTTTTTTTTTTTAAGAGACAGGGTTTCACTCTGTCACCCAGGCTGGAGTGCAGTGGTACAACCATAGCTCACTACAGCCTCGACCTCCTGGATTCAAGCAATCCTCAAGCCTCAGCCTCCCAAGTCGCTGAGACTCCAGGCATGTGCCATCACACCTGGCTATTTTTTAAATTATTTTTTGTAAAGACAGGGTCTCGCCTTATGGCCCAGGCTTGCCTCAAACACCTGGCTTCAAGAAATCCTCCTGCCTCGGCCTCACAGGGTATTGGGACTACAGGCATGAGCCTCTACACTCAGCCATCGCCTTCTATTTTGAAAGATATTTTACCAGGTAGAGAGTCCTAGATTGACATGTTTTCTTGATAGATTTTGCTCTACTATCTTCTCACTCGGATTATTTCCAAAAAGAAATCTGTGCATAATATGTCCTTTATTCTTCTGTTACCGTTACTTTTAAGATAGTGTGTATTGCTGGTTTGGGGCATGTTTGTTTATGAAGTGTTTGGTGTAATTTCATTCATTTTATTTTATTCTTGAGGTTCATCACACTCCTTGGATTTGGTAAAATTTGAAAAATTTTGGTAATTATTTATTCAAATATTTATTCTGCCCACCCATCTTTCTCTTCTTCTTTAGCTATTCCAATTACACATGTTTAGGTCACTTTACATTGTCATGCAATTCACTGAAGTATTTTGCATTTTTTAAATTCTTTTTATTATCTTCTCTATGTTACATTTTAGACCATTTCTATTGCTGTGTCTTTCATTTCACTAATTATTTCTTCTAATCTCATTCAGTGTATCTTTTGTTACAGGATTGTACTTTTTGTCTCTAGAAGTTCAATTTGGATCTTTTATAAATATATTATCTAGGGCCGGGCGTGGTGGCTCACGCCTGTAGTCCCATCACTTTGGGAGGCCGAGGCGGGTGAATCACAAGGTCAAGAGATCGAGACCATCCTGGTCAACACAGTGAAACCCCGCCTCTACTAAAAATACAAAAAATCAGCTGGGCATGGTGGCGCGTGCCTGTAATCCCAGCTACTCAGGAGGCTGAGGCAGGAGAATTGCCTGAACCCAGGAGGCGGAGGTTGCGGTGAGCTGAGATCGCGCCATTGCACTCCAGCCTGGGTAACAAGAGTGAAACTGTGTCTCAAAAAAAAAAAAATAAATAATTATAAAAATAAATAAATAAATAAATATATATATATTCTATTAATTTAGTTAATGTTTGAACATATATACAATCATAATAACTGTATATAACTGTTTTAATGTCCTGTCTGCTAATATGTGTCAGTTTTGAGCTGGTTCCTGATTATTTATGTCAGTTTTCTGCTCCTTTCCATGGCTGGCAATCTTCGATTCTATAACAGGTATTGTGAATTTTACCTGGTTGAGTGTTGAGCCTTTTTGTATTTTTATGAATATTCTTGAGGTTTTTTTCTGTGATTTATTAAGTTATTTGTAAACTGCTAGTCCTTTTGAGTCTTGCTTTACTTACTTGTTCACAGTAGTCTAGGGTAAATTATTCCTCATTTTTGAAGCAGGACTTTCCGGCGTATCTACTCAATGCCCTGTGAATTAAGAGTTTTTCTAGTCTGGCTAGTGAGAACTGGCACTATTCGTAGCCGTGTGTGAATACTGGGTGCTTTTCTGTAATCCTTTTGGAGTTTTTTCCCCCTGCCTTCATGTAGTTTCTTCATACACATACACTGACCAGTACTCTGCTATATAATTCAGGGGACCACGTACAGATCTTCAGTGTTCTTTGTGCACTTCTGATCTCTTCAGAACTTAGCCTTAACTCTAGCATCCTCAGTCCCATGAACTCACCCTCACTCCTTTGATCAGGGAGTCTAGTAGCTCAGCCTGCGTTCCTCGTCTCTACACTATGGACATAAAACTTTCTCAAGGCAGCAAGCTAAGGCAGTCATTGGATTCACCTCATTTGTTTTCTGTCTCTTAGAGGCAAGTGTCTCCCCTTAACTGATGTCTTAAAACCATTTCACATATTTTGTTTTGGCTTGTTGTTGCTGCTGTCTCAAGCCGGAGCGTAAATATAGGTCTGGCTACTCCAACTTGGCTGTAAGTAGAAGTTCTTCTGGAATCCTTCTTCTTAATTTTTTTTTCAAGTGATTACTGACATAATCTACAGGGTACTATTGACCAGCCATTTGGAAATGACAGATTCATTGGCTAAAGTGCCCTTATTGGATATGAAAGTTGTATATTATTATCTTTTAGTCAAAAATGCTGACTTACCTTTTGATTCTGACTTAGAAAGAGATTACACCCCACAATGAAACCCACTTTAATGCCTCCACCTTCAAGTCATAGATTGATCATTTGACTGATAATTGATGATATGCAGAATTTTTAGCTACTCCAAGAGGAAGTCAATATGAAGTCCACCATGGCACACATCAGACCAGCTCAGAATCGTAGTCTTGTTGGTATTCACATTTCTGTTCTTTTAATTGTTTTTCCTATGCTTCAGGTTCTTGTGCCTAATCTCTTTCTCCATTCTGTTTACCTCTTCCTTATTTTGAAGAGAGAAAGACAGAGAATAGGTGACTAGTCAGGACATTTACTTATTAATCAGTTGCTTCTAGCTCATCTCTGCCTAGAAAACAATGATAGTAATGATAGTAATTTCCCAAATTTAGTCAGTGTTTATATTGTGTGAGGAGCTCTTGGAAGCATTTTATTAATTTATTTAATCATCAAATCATATAATAATATTGCTATTGTATTTCCATGTCACAGATGGAGAAGCAGAGGCATTAAGAAAATTGTCCAATGCTATAAATCTAGTTAAAAGGGCAAAGGATCCCAATCAGGAAACCCTGTGAGGAGCCAGCATCCTACCCACTCTGCTGTGCCACCTTCTGCCCAGGCTCTCTCAACTTTGGAATTTACATTGGCCCTGAATTTTTTTTTTTTTTTTTTTTTT
>NW_016107608.1:2099719-2108137 GCF_001604975.1 Cebus imitator
CATGCCCAGCTGATTTTTTGTAGTTTTAGTAGAGACGGGGTTTCACTGTGTTGACCAGGATGGTCTCGATCTCTTGACCTCGTGATCCACCCACATCGGCCTCCCAAAGTGCTGGGATTACAGGCGTGAGCCACCGCGCCCAGCCCTGAATTTTTTGTTTTTGTTTTCGTTGAGTCTCTGACATGCTTTACTCTGACTTTTCATTTGTATGACGTGGGGATTTTTAACCTAACTGGGGACATAGTATCTAGAGTGAACCTTATTGGGTAATTTCTTGGCTTCTTGGTCCCAACCTCCAGTCTTCTTTTGCTGCTTCCCAACCATCAGCCCCAGCATGTGGAAGTGCCCCGTCTACCCCTACTCACCGCTTTGTTTATTGCTAGCTATCTGAATAATGCCTCTTCTCAAATGAAAGTCACCGCCTCTGCCCATGTATTCGTTGGCTCAGCAGCAGAGCTTTGTTTAGAATAACAGTAAGATAGGAAAAGCCGGGAGTTGCAGGTCTGCAAAGGGGGAGATTCAAAGGCCCTGAGCCTGATGTATGTGGCTTCAGAGTCCCCGTGACGTCTCTTTTGGCTTACATGGGACCAGTTGAGCTGCTTGTCAAATACCTGTTTCCTCCAGTTTTGAACACATGCTTTCTTAAAACAAGGTTGTTGAATTTAACAACACTCATTGGAAGCTTTGGGGAAGACTGAATACTAAACTGAGAGTAAGTGACTAGTTTTAAGGCCTCACGTTGAACCTGTCAGGAGGCGTCAGGCAGTAGTGATGTGGCCAGGAAGGGAGGATTATCTCAGCCACCACCACACCTCCAAGCTCCTCATTGCCTGGCTCTAGACAGGGAGGAAAGACCTCCTTTATCCCTCCAAAGCCCACCTAATTTCCTCCTGGGGATAATTGTCTGAGAAGAGTCTATTTCTTTCAGGGAAATTATGACTTCTACCCAAAGAATGCAGCCAGACCTTCTGGCCCAGGAGAAAACAAGGGCTCTATTCAACCAGGACATTTAAGTCTGTCCAGTCTTCCATAACTTTATCTTTGAGGCAGCAAAATTCAGTCCAGGTTGTGTGCAGCAACTCAGTCTGGTGTCTCTTCACAGCATTTTCTCCAGCAAGAGGATAAGAGATCAGAGCACCACACTCCGCCTTGTGCCCTGCACTCTTATTATTTCCTATTGTTTGCTGGGTTCAGGGACCTGGGGTGCTGGGGAGGTTTAGCTCACTCCCCAGTGGGCTCCAGGCTCTTGGTCTCTCACTCACCAAGAATGGGAGAGCAGACCAGTCCGGGCGCAGTGCTCTCACAAGTGAATATTGGACCGCAAAGAGTTTTTGCAGAAAGTGAGTTATTTAGGCAGAGAAAGAGAAAAAGGAGAGAAAAAGATGAGAAAGAAAGCTTCCACGAAGATTGTGGAAGGGGACCCAAATCTGGAATCCCTTAAGTGGGGGACAGGGACTTTTAACCGGGAGGAATTCCCTCTTCCTCCAAGCCCCCTGGCCTATGAAAGGAGTTCCTTTAAACTTCCGCTGGAGTGATTGATCTTTGATTCTTCCCATGCACTGAAAATTTAAACAAATACCCCTAATCCCCAGATGGAGAGGCAGGGCATGGCACTGGAAAGATTCTTGCCCTTGAAACTACGCCCCCTTGTGGACCTGGGAAGGGAATACATTCCCTCACTATGAGCAAATGCTTGGGCAAAGAGATGCATATATCAAGGACAAGTCATCATAAAGTGCAGCATAAGTTGTGATTCACTGGGGAATCTCCCCAGAGATTTGTATGTGCAAATGAGGCACTAAATTTACATCACTAACCAGAAAGCTTATCATGTCAAGCTGAAGTCCCTCTACCTGGATTATTTCACAGGATCAGGGCTTTCCCAGCAAGAAGTGGATAGGTCTTTGCATTATACTGCGTAAAGGAAAATCTCACCCAAAATGTGATTTTCAGAACTAAGGTAGACATTGCCACACAGATGTAATCCACACGTGATGTTTCTGGCAGAACTGCCAATTGGTTTGATTAACATTAAAGTACATTTTTTTTTTTTGCCAAGTAAATATCCCTATTTAATGTAAGTGCTTATTTTTATAAAAGAAATGAGAAGTGCAATTATTTTACATGCTTGTAATGTAGAAACTGAAGCTCAGAGAAATTAAACAATAGGTCTAAACCAGCCCTGTGCTTCCCCAAGTGAAATAACACCAGATTCATAAGGAACTCCTGGGTCAGCAACAGAAGCACTCCTTCTCCCAACCTCAGCACATTGCCTATAACCCTTGAGGATGTTTCTGATGAGGTGGAAGACTGACCGCATAGCCAGGGAAGAATATATATCGAGAGACCTGGCCAGGTGATTGCTTTAAGCAGGGAAAGAGCCCTTTCTAAACAAGTGACCAGAATGTAAAAATCAGGGTCACACACTCCAACTCAAATCATCCACAAATGCAGAAACCAGGATGGATACACATTGATCTTGGTTAAAAGTAGAGACTCAAATATAGGGTACATGGGAAGAGGGAACAGCTTCAGAATACAGACTCACAGCCAAAGGAGCTGGAAATGAGTTTGTTAAACCTGACTCACCAATGAGGGAGGGCAGAGCTGGGTACGGAGCCAATGTCAGGCTCAGGAGAAGAGTGTCCAGGAAGAAGAAAAGCCCAAGGTACAGGTTCACAGGTCAGGACAGACTACAGACGGAGAGGCTGGTCTGGCACAGCTGAGAGCGTCTTGATGGACTTAAATCCCTAGAGCCACCCTTGGAAGCACCTGTTCCTCCTGGCTCAGTCTGGCAGGTTGTGGGGCCAGCCTGCCTGCTTCCTGGCAGGGTCCTGACACCAATCAATGGGGACTGCACAGTCCCACACATGAAACAGAGGGCACTCTGTTGGGCAGATTCACCGTCAGCCTCGTATCTTACTCTTTGTCATAAAGCTCTTGTGTTTACCAGTGCATTAAATATAACCCTGCAACAGAAAATCCTCATTTTCATGCTTGAAATACATTATCTAATGGCATATCTATTTGACTTTTACTACATGCCTTTCATTCCTCTAAGTGAGGTAATTGACCTTTACTTTGCTACCCTGTGGATTAAAAGGCTACAACACACTCTGCATTTGATATTTCCAGTCCTGCAGGAGAGGCAATATCCATTTGCTTTTGTTGCAAGGCTGATCTTGGGGGGGGTGTGCAGTGGGGGGGTCCTCAAATGAAGGGAAACCTCAAGGTCCGGAACTGCATTGTTGCAGTTATTGTCAGCATCATGTGGTTTTTATTTTGAAAAACACAGGTCACTTCATTTCTATGGCCATCAATATGGAATCCTAAAGTCCCGGAAGACTTCCAGAACCTCCCTTCTGCCTTAGTTTCGGATGCTGTCTCCTTACTCTCTGAGAATCAGAGATCAACAGTGTCCTTATATTTGGTTCTAGCACCTAAGTTTAAAATCGTGTCCAAACTACACAATGCATGAGAGATAAAATTAAGAGTGGTATTGGTCATATCCTGAGCTGTCAGCCACATAGACCCAGACACCTTTCATGTGGTAATTTAGCAATCCTGTTACAAAGAACTCTAGAAGTCAGGAATTCAGAGGTCTTGGCTTTCTCTAGTGCCCCATCAGCCCTCCTTCCCACAACCAAACTAATAGCAAGAATAATGAAGGTGATGGTGATGAGAGCAAGCGCTATGTGTCAGGCACTATTAAATGCTTCAAAGATAATAATTTGTTATTCTTCTTAGCAACCTAGTAAGGTGGGTACTGTTAAAATCCACTTTTACAGATGAGGAAATTAGGATACGTTAAGGTTAAGCAACCTGCTAGCAAGTGGTAAAGCAAGTGAAATTCAAACTGGAGCATTTTGGACTTGAGATGGAAGACTTGGATACAAGTTTGGATTCTAATACACTTGGACAGGTTGTGTATATAATGATGGTATTTTACGATCTCCTGACCCGTTTCTGAAAAATTCTCAGACTTGATCAGTTAGCTTCCAGAGGCACAGGATTCTATTCCCAACACCCAAGGAGGGATTCAGAAACCCCAGGGTGAGGCAGTCATCGGTGAAGACGTGTTACATAAAGAACAAAACCTCCTCCAACATGCTGACTAAAGGATCAATATGGGTGTCGGGAGCACCTTCCTCCGGGGAAGGCTGGTGGTTGATTGCTGAGGTCCCTAATCGAACTTCTTCTGGACAATGGCATAGTAGCCTACTTATGGTCCCCCATGCAGGCTACTAACTCTTCTCTGGCCTCTGTTCTTCTGTCCTCCTGGTTATGGGACCCCCTAGAGAAGGATTTGGGTGCAAATAGTGTATTCGGGACAAAATTTTAGAAAGTGTTGTGGGGGGAAGGAGAGTAAACAGAGGAGGAAAGGAAGTCCATAAAGGTGCTGTTCTTGGAACTGTCTCCCTGGGGGGGAAGCTGGAGTATTTATCCTCAAACATCCGTCTCTGAGGTTTGCTCCTGGGACGTTAGTCACCTCCAGCTTGTCCAGCTTGGCTGGCCAAGCACCAAGAATGTTAAAACCAAAGGCAAGAGACTATGAAGCTGGCTGTCGGGGAACTGTCTACGGTGACCTTCAGGGAAGGCCGCAAGAAAATCTGAAGGGCAATGATGCTACACTTTTTCTTCATGCACAAAACCCTAATCTCTCTCTCTTTTTTTTTTTTTTTTTTTTTGATGAAATGACTTTGATAACCTGTTAAAACCCACAGCAGAAGTTTTTGGCAAATAAAGCAAGGCAATGTGATTTCCATTTTCAAATACTTAGAAAATAAAAGTTGCCTTACTTTGTTAAAAGTATTGCTAATGGGACTTGGGGAAATGGTATAAGGAGGTTTGTGGGGAAGAGCTAAATCATTAGGTTACCACTTTGAAACAAGGTTGGCTTTATATTCTGTTACACACATACTCCCTAGGGATGAGTTTTTTCTTTATCTGTAGAATAGGGATAGTGATACTTTCTTGTATCCCCCTCATAAAGTTGCTGTATAGATGAAATAAAACAACATTACACCATTAGGAAAATGTCCTCTTATGAAGGCATGTCTAAACACAAAGTAAGTTTAATCATGCTAGCTAATTTACTATTGCTATTATTATTTCTTTGATCCGGGTTTTCATATTTTCACAGTGAGGTAACAGAATTAGGTGATTTTTGCAACAAGTGTTTATTAAGAGTTACTGCACACCAGGCACGATGGAGGCCCTGTTCAGGACCTGGGGATGCAGCCCCGCTTGTCCCCTGACCATCCCCTGGCCATCCCCTGCAGGTCCCTTGCCCTCATGAAGCTCACAGTCCTGGTTCCTTTCCTCCACAACACGACAGCGCCTCACGGTACACCAAGGTTTACTCTCATGCTTCTGTTAAATATAAAACAAAAATGAGAAAACATGATGATCCTGGAGTATGATTTGAAACAGTAAGTCCCTTTTATCTGTAGAATCACTCAGTTGAAGGTTTTGTTTCGTTATACTCATTCATTAATGACTCAATGCTTAGAAATGGTGAAAACTTAACCACAGGGTCCTATATATTGCGAGTGTTGAACAACTATTTTATAAATGATTGATTATGACATCAGGTAGAAACTAAAACGTATCGGGTACCTGTTCGTGAGGTGCCACATGGTGGCACTTGACATGTTATGTCATTCAAAAGTCACAATATAACCAAGTGAAGAGCTTATTGTCATCTCTATTTTATAGATGAGGAGCTACACTTAGAGAAGCAAAGCCACTAGCGTGAGGTTAAACAGTTTAAAAGTGATTAATGGTAGAGTCAAATCCAGCTTTCTCTAACTCCAAAGTACAGCATCTTTCTCTTTAACTAATCACCTTATTTAACTAATTTTTTTCATTAGCATTGCATCAGATTAGAACCAGAATGGTTTTGAAATTATCTAGCATATTCTAATGCCTGCCTCCTAGTGATATCATTTCTCCATTTCCCAAAGCTAAATCCTAGGCAGAAAAATCTGGTTAATCCAGCCCATGTTTTCAGGCCAGGCCATAAGTTACAGATTGCCGCTCAGTCTGTTGTTATGTGTCCAGTCTAGCTCATTCAGGTTGGGAGGTGGAGACGTAGCCTGATGTACTCTGTGCTGTAGACAGGTGTGTGTGTTAGCGTCTTTGGGTTGCAAGTGGTAGAAAAATAATCCAAACCAGTTTAAACCAAATAGAGACTATTTTGGCTTACATGACTAGGAATCCGAAACACAGCTAGATTCAGACAGGCTGGAGCATGGGCTACACGAAGTCATCAGCCAGAACAGTGACCCTGGCTCTTGGTTTTGCTCTCCTTCACCTTGGCTTTATTCTAAGCCAGGATTCTCCATGTCATGGCCAAAATGATGAGCGGATCCAAGTTTACCTTCTATCAGGTTAGCAGCATTATAATTAAAAGGACTTCTCTCTCCCATGATCTCAGCAAAGGCCCCAGGGCCAATTTTCATAGGGATTAGGCCTCGTTCCATCCTCGAACCAACCATTGTACCAGGAAGATAGAATGGACTGATGGGCTGAACCTGACTCCTCTGTTCTCCTGGGCAGCTGGAAGTTGGGGATTACTTAGCCTGAGAATGAGGAAGAGCGGTACCAAAGGGTTCTCATCCAAGAAGGAAGACGGTACTGGGGAGTGCAAAAGCCACAGCATGCAACCTCACTGCAATTTAGATATTGCCGGAGGGAGGACAGTCAAGCAGCCAGTGTGAGACATTTTTCAACACAGACCAAATCTTTTACATTTCAAAGAAATTAGCCCTAGAAAGCCAGCCCAGCCTACCTAGTGAATCCGCTAGTTAGTGATTGAACCCAGGTCTCTTGGTCGTTTATCATTTGGCTCTAAAATGTGACATTGATCTATGTTAAATTATTTTACATTTCACTTTTCATGAAAACATTTGTACACAGTTCATGCAGACCCCACTTCGGAATATCTAACCATCTAGACAAAGATCGCATGCACTGACTGTAACATAAATATATAACATAACATAAATATGATATCATATAAATTATGACAGTGTCAAGAAATCCAGTAGTCACTATCTAGTTATTTTGTTCCTGGCCATGTCCTATCTCTTGTAACGTTGCAGACGTTATTGCTGTTCTTCATGTCTGTTTTCAGGGTTCTTGTGTCTTTGCTTTAGAGCCTTTGTTTCTCATCTTAAGTGACACAGTTTGGGTCATTGGTCATGACAAGATCAGACTTCGTTGGTAGCTGTGGCGTTTGGGTTTTGTTTTTGTTTTCTGTTTTCCTCTCTCTTTTTGTGTATTTTTTGTTTTGCTTTGTTTTGTTTTGGCCTCTGAAACTTCAACTTTTCCAAGGCTTGTTAACAAAAGTAGGCCACTAAATAAGAGGAAAAAACAAAAGCTTTGCTAGGCACACTCTTTTCTATTGGAAATTATTTTATTTCTCAGAAAAGGGAGAATTAGAAGAAAGCTATTTTCCCCAATTTTCCATACCACCCATGAGAAACTAATTCAGTTTCCTCTCAAATTTTGTAGTAAAAACTAAGAGTATGGAATAAAGTTGCTGGAGTGTAGTATTCTTTTACACAGGTTTGACTCTTTAAAATTCCTGGTGATAGAGCTATTTACTCAGCCTGACCCATTTCTAAGCAGAGTGTAATATAAACATTTGATGAAATAATACCTTTTTAAAGTGGATAAATGTACATATTTAAGAGATACCCTCTAGCCTGATAGAGGAGGGCTGTGGAGCAGGATGGCTCACAGCTGTCTAACCAGAGCCTGCCTGAACTCTGTGGTTTTGTGGAACGCAGGAGAGCATTAAGTTTATTCCTGCTCTATTTTTCTTTTCTCACAGTTTTTCCTAGACAAAATTATATTGATCCAAGGAAGGGTATAAGAAATTATCATGGTTTAGTTCACATCAAATTGGCAATAAAAACCTAAGTGAAAGAAACACTTCACTGATGTGTTTCTATAAAGAGAAAAAAGGAAGATCTAATATAGCAGTTAGTTACAATAAACCACAGAATGGATGAATATGTGTGAAAATAGCTTGATTATATCAAAAATCTTTATAAGCTCTAAGACTATTTTATTCACCTTCATAGCAGTCCTACGTCATAGCTAATAATAATAGCCATGGGTTACATGGAAGGAAACTGAGGCTCGGAGGTGTTGTATTTGACTGAATGTAGAAAGTTATCACAAGACAAAAGTATGCCAGATTGTAGGGTCATTTATTATGCCGGCGACCACAGAGGACTCACGTCTCTCCAACCTGTGGTGGCAACAGGAGGGTGCCACGATTTTTTATACCCGGAAAACCACCTTGGGAGTGGGGGTGAGGGGCGGGGATGGGGATGAAAAGGCTTCAGACATTCCGAGGGCTAGTGGATTCTGTAAATTACCTCCTGGGCAGAGATGAGGGTGGGG
>NW_016107608.1:2109362-2135249 GCF_001604975.1 Cebus imitator
GTGTGTGTGTGTGTGTGTGTGTATACACACACACACATAAACACATATGTATATGTATATACACACAAACACATATATACACATATATTTATATATTTTATTATATATACATAATTTATACATATAGATATAAATATATATAATTTGTATATATACACATACATATATACACATATATTTATATATTTTACATATATATTTATATATTTATAATATACATAATATATATTTATATAATTTATATGTAATATTTATAATATATATGTATATTTATATATTTGTGTATATATACGTGTATATATGTATGTGTGTGTATATATGTATGTATATATGTATGTGTATGTATATATGTGTGTGTATGTATATATGTATATGTGTGTGTGTATATATATATATATATATATATATGGTCATATACATGTGACCATAAGATCCCAATATTCATGAAGAAATGACAAAAATCTCAGTTTTTATTTTGCACTCCCAGAGAAAATGGTATAGCAGTCAATTTCTCTGTTGGTTTTTTCTTTTTAATCTATACCAGCCAGTTATCAAAGACAATTTTCTCAAGAACAGAGCTCAAGACAAGAAAATCCCATCAACCAGGAGCCATATTCGGTACTCATTAGGTTTGTGAAAGAATGAGCTCAACAGCTGTATGGAAAACCTGGCCTCTAGATTTGCAGGGAGGCTGCCTTTCACGTATGATTCTCCTATAACACAGGAATTCATGTGCAACTTGGTTGTTGTCCCCTTTGTTGGTCTGTTGACGTGTGGCCGTTTTACAAGAAGATATCTATTTCACATTAAACTTTGGTCATTGCATAGTTTGGAAAAATAAATCTTATAAAAACATTTTTGCTTACCAGTGATAACTACTGTCAAACTCTGGGTTTTTATTAATAAAGAACAGAATCATAGAATGCTGAACAGATTGGAGTCTTCTCTTTCCTCTGGTATCAGGATCAGGCCAGGCACATTTGACATTTCATTTGCTGTAATATTGTACTTAATTCCACAAATGATGATAATAATAGCTCGTATGTATTAAGTGATGAATATATACCAGGCCCTGTGCTCAGTATCAGTTGTGTGAAGACAGACTCATGTTAACAGTGCCCTACGGCTGGGATGGTGGCCTCTGCTCCATATACCCACTTTGACACACGTTCCCTAACTACAGTAGAAGTCTCTGAAGGCTGGGATTCAGTCCCCTCACCCCCACGCTCCTACTCCCTGGTCGCCGTCGTAGTCCATGTGGTCCAAGATGGCTCAACACTGTGTTCGTATTCCAGGAAATAAATGAGAAATTGAGGAATGAGTGTCACAGACACCACGCCTACTAATATCCCATTAGTCAGAACATAGTCATATGGCCACACCTAGATAGGGAAGATGTTGGAAGTGTTGTCTTTATACTGGTGATGGTGTACCCAGGTAAAACTGTGCTGTTGTAGGGGGGGAACAGATGATACATCAATTAGCAATCTTGGCCTCATTGTGTCTTATCATTTAATGCTCCCAGCAACCCCTTTGGTAGGTATCTGATCATCCTCATTTTACAGAGGAAGTAAATTAAACTTCAGGAACTTACCTAAGCTTCCCACTGCAGCAGGGATACATGACTCCAGGGCTTAAAATCTTATCACTGTTTTCTATTGTATTTTGGATAAATGCCATATTTTTTAAGAATTTTGTTTTTTTTTTTTAAATGTACAATTCAGTGGTTTTTAGTATATTCAATGTCATGCAGCCAGCACCACTATTTAATTCCAGAACAGTTTTATTACTCAGAAAGAAAGCCCTATCCATTAACACTCACTCCCTGTGTGCTCCTCCCCCCATCTCCCGGCATGCACTAATCTACTTTCTGTCTCCATAGACTTGCCTATTCTGGGCCATTTCATATGAAGGAAACCAAACATATAATATACATACATATTATATATGTAGTATATATTTATATATTATGTTTATATATACACACAAATATATATGGGTGTGTGTGTGGTGTGTGTGTGTGTGTGTGTGTATACATATATATTTTTTTTTCTTGAGATGATGGAGTTTCGCTCTTGTTGCCTAGGCTGGAATTCAATGACATGATCTCTGCTCACTGCAGCCTCTGCCTCCTGTGTTCAAGTGATCCTCCTGTCTCAGCCTCCCAAAGTGCTGGGATTACAGGCATGAGCCACCACTCCCAGTCAGAAATTATATAGTACGTGTCCTTTTGTGTCAATATTTTTCACATAGCACAGTGTTTCCAAGTTTAACTCATGCTGTAGCATGTATCAGTACTTCATTCTTTTTATGGCAGAATAATATTCCATTATATGGATGTACTGAATTTTGTTTATCTATTAATCAGTTGATGGACATTGGGTTGTGTTCACTTTTTGACTACTATGAATAATGTTGCTTGTAACATTTACGTGCAAGTGTTTATGTGGACATGTTTTCAGTTCTCTTGGATAAATACCTACATGTAGAATTTCTGACTCATATGGTAACTTTATCTTTCTGAGAAACTGCCAGACTATTTTCCAAAGTGGCTGTACCACTTTGGAAGTGTAAACAAACATTTTATACTTCCAATAGAGATTGCTGTTTCTCCACATCCTTGCAGCATGTGTTATCCTTCATTTTTCTTTTGTTATAGCCATCCTAGCATGAATCGGCATCTCATTGTCATTTTGATTTGCATCTCCCTTAATGACGAATGATGTTGAGCATTTTTTCATGTGCTTATTGCTATTTGTATACTTCTTCAGTGAAATATCTATTCAGATTCTTTCCCCATTTTCTAATTGGGTTTTCATTTTATAAATCAGTTGTTAGCATTCCTAATATGTTTTGAACATAAATGCTATTTTAAACAATAAGTGCAAGCCATTTTGATAGAAACTGTTCAATTATGGTATGAATGCACCAATCAGTAGATTTGACAGAATTTCCGAACAAAATAATCAGTCCAGTTTGTGAGTGCAGCCAGAACCTTAGTGCTAATCCAGTTTGGACCAAAAATTTTCCAACAGAATTCTGGTGGAAGGGAGAGAGCTTGCATAAGCCTCACCCATATTTTAGTTTTCCTGTTCATCAGAACTCTGACATACTGGTGAGCTCTACAATGTTTCTCAAACCTTAATGTGCATCTAAGCCACAGGAAATCTTGTTAACATTGCAAATTCTGCTTTAGTAAGCATGGGGGAGGCCTGAGATTTCTAACAAGTGATACAGCTCTGGTGATACAGAAGCTGCTGGTCCATGGACCACACATTGATTAGCAGCATTACAGTATTAAGTGTTAACAGTGCTGTCTAGAACCATGGGTCTAATTGTTATATGCACCAGTTTGCTTAGTTCTGATCTCAGAGTAATGTTCTAGAAAGATCCAGCCTTTGGGTTTGACTTGTGGCTGCCACTTACCAGCAGTGTGTTTCTTTGAGCAAGTTACTTTACTGCCCTCAGCCACACTTTCCACATCTGAAAATAACAGGTAATTATACCTCATTCTTAGAGTGATCATGAGGATGAGGTGAAGTAATGTACATAAAGCACCTATTACAGTTCCAGGTATATGAAGGGCCTTGGTTATTGATGGCCCTCTTTTTTCCACTTACCTTCAGTGGTCGAGGCTGTTTCCCTCTGACTGTTGGGTGCAAAGGCATCATCATCACTGGAGAGACAACTAAGCGTCCCTACGCTACCTTGTTACATTGTCATGGTTAGATACAGAGAGTACTACTCTGTTTATGGTCTGTAGTTATTCTCTTTCATCTTCTCTACTCAACAGATTCTATGCTCTTGGGGATTAGGATTATGTTGCCTTTTTTTTTAATCCCTATATGACCTCTCATGGTGCTATCCATGGAATATGCCATTAATTAATGCTCACAGAACGAATCAGACAGCCCATGTCCATAGTAGTAGAGATAGTAACTATAGAAATAATAATGGAAACTAACATTCGTTAAGAACTTTTTGACAGATACTATTTTAAGGGCTTACGTGCATCTTCTGGTTCAAGCCTCACAAGCATCCTTTGACACCCCTCCATTTCTTGTCCGTGGTTTACTGAAAAGGCAGCTGAATTTTAGCCATACTCAGGAAGAGTGAATGCCCTCTGCGATTGTAAGAGCAAAGTTCTGGAGACAGGGTGCCCGTGGTCTAAATCCCTGCTCCACCTTGTACCAGCTGGGATTCTGAACACCTCGATGTTCAAACGCATCATCTGTAATCATTAGTGCAGATCTCATGGGACTATTGTGACCTGGGTATGAATAACGTGAAACATACAAAAAGCATTTAGCACGATGCCAGGTGCTTATAATTATTCAGACAATGATAGCTCTGTTTAGTTTTGTGTTTGTTAAGTTACTTATCCTGGCCTTACAGTAAGTAAGTGGCAAAGGGGGATTTGAACTCAGGCTGTCTATTTCAATGTCCCAGTGTTATAACTCATAAACTCTAAGTTATGTTGCTCCACATCTCCCATTTCAAGTAATATGTTAATGTGGGAACTTGAAATTCATATGTCTATATAAAGAAAGTCAAAGTGGGCCGGGTGCAGTGGCTCACGCCTATAATCCCAGCACTCTGGGAGGCCGAGGCAGGCAGATCATGAGGTCAAGAGATCGAGACCATCCTGGTTAACATGGTGAAACCCCGTCTCTACTAAAAATGCAAAAATTAACTGGGCATGGTGGTGCACGCCTGTGGTTCCAGCTACTTGGGAGGCTGAGGCAGGAGAATTGCTTGAATCCAGGAGGCAGAGGTTGCCGTGAGCCGAGATTGCGCCACTGCACTCCAGCCTGGGTAACAAGAGGAAAACTCCATCTCAAACAAACAAACAAACAAAAAAAAAACAAAAGAAAGTCAAAATGGCTGCAGAGACAGAAAATATGAGAGGCATTGTATAATGTATCTCCTTTTAAAAAGATATTTACAAAGCTTCAATATTTCTGATAACACATTTTCTTAAAGCATTTGTATAGCTAGTGTTAATCTAAGGGAAGAGGTGCAAGCAGAGGCTGATCCAGGCTTTGGAATGCTTAAAACTTACTTCCTTTGTGGGGTGCAGGGACCCAAGGGGCCTCATTAAGGAAAAACCCTCATTAATAAAAATTAATAAATATCTTACTTGAGTAAATGATACCAAAGCATATTACCATGTGCACAGATTGCTAGGGTCCTCCTCAGAGCCCTGAAAGGGCTCCGAAACTAAACTTCATCTACTTCATGGCAAATCCTCCTGTGGCACAAAAGTAACCAAAACTCTGAGTGTACAACAGCAAGCCAGGCCTGCATTCCTGTTTGTCTCCACAAAGGGACATTTTTGCATTCCTTTGTCTCAGTACCTACATTTGGAACATTAGTAATAAGCTCTATGGACCTCTAGCTCACAGGAAATTCTGGCGGATAACATGCTTCCCAGAATAGATATATTAAGTTATAAAAAAAAAAATGAGGCAGACGGTATAGGTTTTTCATACCTACTGGCAGGTGGCACAGAACTAAATGTTGGAGCCTTTTTATAAGCAAGATTAAATTGACTCATGACAGCTGGTCACTAAAATACAGGAAGTGCAGATCTGGTTGAAAGTGAGAACACACTGGTGTTTGTAAAGTTTGCATCACAGGCTAGAGTTCACTATTTTTTTTTTAAGTCTGTCTTAGTGACACCTTTTTGGCATTGTCTGCCATTTGTCACCTGCGTACAAATAAATCTTCAAGGAACATGCAGGTCAATTTGTTCTATCTGCAATGTCTAGGTATGAGTTCTGGGGGTGTAAACAGAATCGGTGAAGAGACCTGGCTCTCCAGAACATCAGACATGTGACTATTAGCAGAGTGTTTTAGGTCTCCACATGCCCGCTTCCTCCCCTGCCTAAAGCAACAGCAGATGTGGGAGCTGGATGGCCATGGGAATGGATAATGAATCTGTCAGAGACAAGTGGGATGTCACAGAAGTCTGCCTTCTACCCATCATGAGGCCGGAGGTTACACCACCAGGAATTGACAGCAATTTCCCAGCAATGTGAAATCCATTTCTTTTTTTTTTTTTTTTTTTTTTTTTTTTTTCCAGTTGGAGGAAGAGCCACTCTGGCAAGGGCTCTAAATAACAGGTTTTAGCGTCTGATTGGAATGGTACTGATGAGGAATAAACTGAGCTGTGGAAAATGAAAGGGAGTCATCTCTAAATACAGGCAGTGTCCTGTGCCTCAGCCCCTACTTGCAGTGTTCAGCCCCAGCACAGCCATTGTTACAGTGACTGAGCAAAGACAGCCCAAAAGCTGAGCTAGGTCACCAGATGTGAAGTTACAGTTTTAGCCAGTGTTCAAGCCATGCCCCTCCCCTAACTTTAGCTGGACCAGGGTGGCCATCCTTGCATGACACATTGAAGCTAAAAGAAGCACGTTCCAGAATAATTATGCTATCTGCTATGCAAATGCTTTTTTTTCCCTCTCCCCTGAGCTGTGTTCTTTTCCTAGGTCTTTCAGACATTGTTTTAAGATGGTCTTGTTTTGGGTTTCAGTCATCAGATAAATTCCCTGGAGAGTAAGTGAAATTAAACTGTGTTTGTGATATCTCACAAATTTTATAGAGTCTCCTTTTGTCCAGTGTAATATTAGTTATGAAAACCAACAATGAGGGCATGTGACAGTTTTCAACACACATCATGGAGTGTTTAATTTAGTACAAAGCCTATTAATTTCCCATTAATTAGACCATTATCAAGTTAGACACAGTAGAACATGTATAGACATTCTTGCTTTCAGGAAGCTTACTTGTTTATTATCATTTATTTTAATCATCTAAGTTTTTAAGCACTTATTATGTGCCAAGCACCACAACACACACTAGGGATGTTACAATAAATAAAGCAGACATGACGGCTGCCTCCCAGGAACTTCTCCTCTAGTGAGGATGACAGAATAAGCAATTAAAATACAGCCTACAGTCTATAGCAGGGATAGTATGGACTTTATTATGCAGCTAGCCTTGCCCTATGTCATAGGAGCACACAGGAAAGGCATCCTGGTGGACCAGAGAAACATTCAGATAGTTGATCAGCAGATATTTTTTGAATACCTAAAAGGAGCCAGGCACTGACATATATAAGTTAATATCTGAAGGGAAGAATTATCCAGATCAAAGAGGTAGGAATAGGAGAGTAGAATGCTGTAGGCAGAAGAAACAGCTTCTAAGAGGATCTGAAGGCAAAGTTTGAAGAACTAAGTGTAGAGTTAGGAGTGATACAGATAAAACTGGAAAAGGAGCAAGAGATAAATTGCAAAAAAGAACTTGCAGTACATGTTACAGAGCTTAGACTCTATCCTGAAAATAATGGGAAATCTTACAGATCTGTTCCAGAAGTGACCCAAAATATATTTGTGTAAAAAAAATATTTTGACTATTGTGTTGAGATTGGGTTAGAGAGGGGTGTACCTGGAGCACAAAATTCTGTTTAGAAGGTGTTGCAATAAACCAGATCAAAGATGATAATCACAGCTAAGGAAGTGATTGTTGCCCGAACTGTATGTATTTTAAAGCAACTCAAGGAAGAGTGTATTAGTCCATTTGCATTGCTATAAAGGAATAACTGAGACTTGGTAATTTATAAAGAAAAGAGGTTTATTTTGGCTCACAGTTCTGTAGGCTGTGTACAAGAAGCATGACACCTGCATCTGCTTAGTTTCTGGTGAGGACCTCAGGAGGCTTCCACTCATGGTGGAAGGCGAAGGGGAAGCAAGCGTGTCACATGGCGAGAGCAGGAATAAGAATAGGGGGTAGGTGCCACATTCTAGATCTTGTAAGAGTTCATGGAGCAAGAACTCATTCATTACCACAATGAGGGCACCAAGCCATTCATGAGAGAATGATCCCAACAGCTCCCACCAGGTCCCTCTCTAACACTGGAGATCACATTTCAACATGAGATTTGGAGGGGACAAAATATTTAAACCATATCAAAGAGGAATCTCAGGACTTGGTGAGAGACTGAGTAATGCCAGATTAGATGGGGTGGGAAAGGGAGAGGGATACATCATTCTTGGCGAACTGGGTGGAAGATGGTACAATTTACTGAGAAAGCACAGAAGGAAGAATAGGTGTGGTGGAAAGCCAAAACCCAAAGACATATTGAGTTAGGTTTGTCCAGGAGGCATTTTGATGAATACGTGTGAAGGCTGGGAGAGAGATCTGAGATGGAGACACAGATTCCAGACTTACTAGCATTTCGATTAGATATTCTTCATGTGGTGTAACAGAAAGAGAGGCTCTATGCATCCCCGTGGGTAACAGAGAATCTCTGAATCTCCTAAAATGTTTTCACACTTTGGGCTTCCTTTAAGTATGTTTATTTGGGGTCGGGAAGATGATGGGAATTTACTTTAAAACATCTGTGACACAAAGGAAGTTAAGGACTGCAAACGAAAATCGAAGGGACAACTTGATAAGAGTGCCCAGGGAGAGTGTACTGGCTGTGCCGGGCCAGAACCCGGGAACAGCATGTATAGTGAACAAGCTGAAGAGTCAATGCCCATGAGAAAACGAAAAAGGCAAGGAAACGTATCCATTGGATTTTCAACAGGGCGGTCGTGGGTGATTTGGCAAGGGAGGCTGTGGCCATGTGCAAAGACGGAGTGAGTGGGAGATGGGAGAAAGGAGACGGCAAGTATAGGACACTCAAGACGGGAGGGGAGAGGACTCAGGAGGTGGCTGGGGAGATGACCAGATGCAGAATAGGCATTTCCTCACCTGAAGATCGGAGAGACTCGTGCAATGAGTGAGAAAATTTAAAAGTACAAAGAACCTTTAGTAACAACCAATCCAAGCACACAGATACATTTAAAGAAATCAGAAGAATAGCTCTCAGGGTAAGTACGGTGGTCAGGATGGATTTCAGAGAAAGGTTTTGAATTAAGTTGAGCCTTGAATGATTAATAAGCTTTTGGACAGCTGAGAATGAGCCATTAATTGGAAGAAATCTGAGAAAAAAATAAGACTAAACATTCATCTATTCTCCTTTTAACTCCTTTAGTATTCAAAGAATATCTTCTCAGCTAATATAATGTCTTTAGAATGGAAATTGCCTGTAACTCAGAGTGACTACAAGTATGAAAGTATTAACAGTTACAAGATATATAATCCAATTTACAATTACTCCTTGCATTCTTGGTCTTCACGCATGAAACCAGCATATTCTTTGGGATCACATTGTTCAATTTCCTCATTTGGAATTTTTAACACTAGATATGGTGCTAAATCAGTATAAGCTGGTGCTTCTATCACTTAGATTTTAAACATCCTCCGTATATATAAACACACCCATAAATAAAGGTATTAATGTTGGAAGGAGAAAGATCCTTTAATAAGCAACCTAGCACAAGTAATTCCCTGCATATAATATAGGAGATTGTTATAGGACCTAGTTCATAATTAAACATCACCTGTTTAACTGAATTCTTTTTTATCTTACCTTTCTAAAGAATATACAAATGATCATTTTCAAAGGTGACATTTATGTGTTTAAGTTGAACAAGCTGATTATAATTTGTAAGTACACAGAGAACAGATATACATTGTAATAGACCCCTGAGGAAGCTGCAGCTTGGTCTTCCTAGACAGGTGTGAGTAGATGGTGGTTGCTTTAGGACTCCATCTTGCTTTCAGTAATAGTCTTAACCATTCCTTTATTTTCCTTGTCATAAGTATGGGTCAGTGTTCCAGATTCTGGATGCACTAAAGAAAAACTTGACCATTGCTGTGCAGACGTTAGAGAAACCGACATTGTTGCTAAAGAGTTTTGTTTTCCTACCTAAGAAAGAACATTCTGTTCTCTTTCCCAGTTCATGTAATTTGGCCCAAGAGAAAAAAAGTAAAATACCATAATATGTCTTTGTCTTAATGAAACTTGAGTTTCTACATTTTTGTCCTAGTTTCTGAAAGAGGCCAGGTTTGTTCACACACACACACACACACACACACACTCTCTCTCTCTCTCTCTCTCTCTCTGTCTCTCTCTCTCTCTCTGGTTCTGACTCTGACCTATCTCGGTTCTCTACCCCCTAGCCTGGGTGCCCAGGTTCTCTCCTATGTGTGGACTGTCTCTTCCCACATACATTATTCTGACCTCTGGTTGTGGCCATTCTGTCAACGTAGGTTTTACCTTTCCAGAGGAGATGGTTCGTGCTCGGTGTGATAGTTTATATCCTGCTGCCTCAACAAATATCAAGTTAGCAATTTTATAGTCAAAGACTTCGGGCATTAAGATGTATTTTTGTGGAAATTGCATATTCCATTGTTGCCTCTCATATATCATGGCTTTATTCATAGGCAGCAAAGGCCAGGCCTTAGCTAATGATTTCAAAACCCTGCCACATGAAGGGTTTTTTTTTTTTTTTTTCAGAGTCATTTGGCCTGTTTCTGAGAGCCCTTTGTGATTCCCCAATTTTCTCTGAGTGGGATGTCTGAGGATTCCTGTCACACCTCCCCTCTGGTCTGTTAGCAGCCATGGTAGAAAACTTCTTCTGATCTGAGGAAATGTCATTTTAGAGTGCAGAATGAGAACACTTGATTATAATTTCTTGGGTTTCTAAGAATAAGTCTAAATAGCAAATTATTTTAATGGTTATCTTCCTTTTTAAGCAAATAAGAATTGTCTTAACAATTTTAAAAAAAGATAACATTGTTCTTTAAACCCAAATGAAACCCAGATGAAATTGTCATAGATTTGTTAATATCACAAAAAGACCTTTTCCTGAATGATAGTATTTTGGAATCTGTTGAGAGCCCCCTTGATTCTGGAGCACAGTTATCTTGGGGGAGCTTCAGGCCTCTGCTGACCTGACTGCTATTCGGCTTTCTCAAAGTGCTGTGTGAGGACGGAGGGCATCATAACAAATCTGCCCTCTGCAAACGGCTCTCTTTGAGAAGATTCTGAGGGCTGGGCCTGCAAATCTATCTCTTACTAAATGCCTCTGTGTAGCACTAAAGCACTGTACAGTTTGAAAGGCACAACCCTTGGAGACAGATCAGGGAAGCCTCTGTGGTCACCAAGACCAACTCATCTGACAATGAACTCTTTGTCTCTCCTCTGCCCAGGTGCAAGTGTAATCTTCATGCCACTGTGTGTGTGTATGACAACAGCAAACTGACATGTGAATGTGAGCACAACACTACGGGCCCAGACTGTGGGAAATGCAAGAAGAATTATCAGGGCCGACCTTGGAGTCCAGGCTCCTATCTCCCCATCCCCAAAGGCACTGCAAATACCTGTGAGTAACTTTTCTTGGTAACAGCATATTCTATGCACAATGAGGTGTTAGTTCCTCTCAATTTTGCTTACAGTTGTGATGTTACTCCTCTTAACTGTTAAGTTGTCTCATTCTTCTTTGAAGTGCTGCTAAAGTTTTAGTCCCCATCTTACCTCTTGTAGACATCTTTCAGCACTCTGATCATCTGTAAAATTTAGTCATCTGACATTCACATCAAGTGTGTTGGGAAATTATACTTGACATCACAGAAGGAATTTTTTCTAAGTGGATGAGACAGGAGGTGATTTTTTTCCTCCCCCAAATTAATTTTCAATTGAAATATCAAAGGCCTTGAAAACCCTCAACCCTAATTTAATTTTAGCCATAAACAATTTACGGAAATTATTTGAATGTTTACAGCCCTACTGCCCATACTGGATATCCTGAGAGATGCTTTGTCTGGAAGATGTTTCCGTCTACAATTTCAGCTAGGCCCTAATTTTGCCTGGTGATAAGCTTGGCTGTTTCCAAACTCCAGCAATTGAAACATACCTGCTTTGGATCCTGTGTGTAGAGGCTCCCTTTGGATAAAGAGCATGACTGTAGGCCTGTGGGGACCACATTAAGAAAAAAGGTTTTTGTATGCTTGTGAAAGCGTGCAAGCATTATCTGTGTTTATAGAAACCATGTGTGCTCCCCCATTGAAATCCTGATTCCCCAGAGGAAAACAGGCTCTGACATGCTCAGAGAGAAATGTGATTATTTCCTGAATAATTTGCCCAGTTCTGTGGATGGACCAATTGACTACCTGCAACAGCCCAAGGTTTGCCCTCTTTAAACAGTAGCGAAAAGGGGGAGATTAGAATGTCCCCATTCAGTGAGAACTAATAGAAGCAGTAGGACAGAGAGCACAAGAGAATGAGAACTTGAAAACCCACCGGTTTCTTAGAGGGGTAAGAATGTTATCAGGCACTTCAAAGCAGCAGCTGTGAGAAACCAAACCTAAGAACTAATATCACAGGAACCGGGGCCTTATCAGGTTAAACCTAAGAGTAATGGACCAAGTAACAAGCCATGAAGTACAGGGGCATGAAATTATGATAAAATTTCTATGAAGCAGAAAGAAATCCTTCAAAAGTTTAAAAAATCCTTCTTTGTAAGGGTATTCAGTTGCTTTCAGTGTTAAAGAAAAAAACTGACTTCTTGCTCCTAAAATTAATACATTATAGCTCTGTTGAGCAGAAATGTTGATGTGTCAAGGCGATTTTATTAATGGAGACTCTGTGGCCTTTCCTCAGTTGTTGAGGGCCGTAGACTCAAGAATTTGGAAGGGATCTTGCAGGTTATTTGTTGCAAAACTCCGTGGCTGGCTACTTAATCACTCCTATGACCACAGTCGTCAAATGTAGTTTAATGCTTTCCTAAAATGGCTCAGATTTCCTTTTTAGTGTCTGCTCCTCCTTTAGTGGAAAAGGCTGGAAGAGAATGAAGTTCACAAACACTTCCTGGCATTCTGGGCGGTCTTCAGGGCAGGTCAACTTGCCAAGGCCACTGGTGAGGCAGCAGGGGAGACCTGCTCTTGAAGGCATCAGCTTCTTTTCTAACATGACCCTGTTCTTCTACCCATATCTGCACTTCAAAGTTGTTATTTCAAGACATTTTCACTGGAAAGCTTTCTTGTTTCATCCAGACTTTCTCAATGAAATTGATTTTTTGTTATATTCATCGTGAAAATGACTTATAGATCCCTAATCCTTTGCATATTGAAAATCACCAAGTCACTTTCTGGGCAAAGGAATGAAACATCTTTCAGTTTTCCTTGTAGGTCCAATTGTCCATCTGTCCCTTAGTTTTTACTGGCTTTCTCTAGACTTTTTGGACATCTTTTCTCATTGCTGTTAAAATGGGCAGGTGATGGATGGACCCAGTGTCCAAAGGGGTTCAATTCAATATTCCAAAAATCAGTATGTCAGGAATTAGCTGAAGAGTTTTAGAAACTATCTGCAGTGGAGAAGTCTTGCAATGGGAATAACCCCTCTGACTAAATCTCTGACACCTCAGACTGTGCATTAAGGCATCTGAGGGTGGAATTCCATAAGCAATTTAGTAGTTTAGTGCACAGATTCCAGGGTGGAATCCCAGTTTCTTCATTTACTAGCTATGTGACCTTGAAAAAGTAAGCTAACCTCTCCAACACTGGTTCCCATCTCTATTATGGGAATATAACAGTTATTACCTCATGTGGATTTTTAGACAGTTGACTAAGCTTACACATGTAATGTGTTTAGCCTAACACCTGTCACAAAATATGCATCCAAAAATAATTTATTTTTAGATTTTTTTACAGAAGACAGTCTGGTCCATTGTTGGACAGTTTTAACTGGTATAAAAGTTATTTCTTATCAACCCCCTTTTTTTTTCTTTATAAGTAGTAAAAGTATATCAACGCTGGCTTTATTTCTTCCCCAGATTAACCATTATTAACTCCACCTCTTATGTGATAACATTTTTATGTCCTTTACCTGGTTGCCTGCCTGGAAGTCCTTTACTTCATTAGTGTGGTACTTCCAGCCAAGCACAGGACCTTCAGTAATTTTATGATTCTCACTTCATATCGGCTTTTGCTTACACATATGCATACAGGTACACACAAAGTCACATGACTCTAGTTGGTACATTACAAGTCAGTTATCTATGAAGCATAAGTAGGATATATCATCGCCTAACATAAGAACACAAAAGCGACAACTTCTGGTCCCTCAAAATCAACTCTTCAGGGACCTATAAATGCTACTCAACCTGGATAATCTCTAGATTTAGCAGAATCTCAAGCAACCAGGATACTTCCCAAATAGGATGATCAGTTTCTGCTCACATTCACAAGTTTTAACAAAAGAACTAGGAGGCCTTTATTAAATCAGGGAATGACAAGATTCTCACCCAAGACACGTAGCCCACCACTCAGGGGTACCCTAGATGGGACCTTGCTGGGAGTCATTTGGCTTTGGAGGTCTTACATTCTAGAGCAGTTCAAGACCACTATTGTATGAAACATGTAAAGCCAAGCAGAAGTGTGCAGAAGGCCAACACTCTAAAATATAGCCACCCCAGTCTGAGACACACCACATTTCCCTATGCTGTTTGTGACAATAAACTTGACAGAGGCAAAATAACTTTTGTGATATTTTTATGCATTGTGCTTTTATTCAAGACCCAGTGTGTTTTCTTGGACTTTTAAAGCCATGAGCATGTATATCAAATTTTTTTTATTTCTTTTTTCTACAAAGCTTATTTTTATAGAAAAGACACTTTTCTTCTTCACATTTTTGATCTTCATTCTTTTTTGATATAATTCTATTTTGGATGTCCTTTGAATTTTATTTCTGTCTTCCAAGTAATAGCAATTCCATCTAACTTTGTGCTTAATTGTGATTCTCCTGATTCCCAATTGTCCAGCTCATGAATAAAAGTATTAAATAACTCTTTAAATTCTGACACGTACAGAATAACACATGATATTTTTCTACATATAGATGCTGAAAACCTAATATTCACTATGTAGTAACCATAACTTCAGCAAAGATAATACCATATCTACCCCTCTCCTTCTCCGACTGTGTTCTATGATCCATAAAAGCACTCTATGGCCAGATAAGCCTGGAAAATGCTGTGCACTATACTGACACTTAGCTATTTATATTACATCACTATAATAGAAACATTTAAGAAGTCCTGCAATAAAGTAACCTATTTACCCAATGTTACTCAAACTTATTTGCTTCATGGAACACTCAATAACTTTCTAACACTCCAATGGGGACATGCTGGGCTGAACAGTTTCTTGCAGCCTAGCCATAGAAATGTCATGGAGATAGACAGAAAACTGAGCTAGTTCAGCTCTATTCAATCTTTTACTTTTCTCTTACCCCTGTAGTCTAATATTCTTCAAAGAAAGAAAGTGAAATTGGTCTAACTTTGACATTATTTGTTCATAAATCTAACTTGAATTGTTATACAATATCTAGGGCTCCTCTGAGTGATGGAAAGTAATTTGATGATTGTTCTCTTATTTTCTCTGGTATCAAGTTTGCATTGACCAATTTATATTTTCCCAGATGTACACATGTATGTGTCTTTATCCAATTTCCTAAGTGCTTTATATACATTAGTCCATTCTAAGCTCAATAGTCTTACTGGAAAAAGACCACTATTTTAATTGTAAATGCATGGAATATTGTGATTTCAGAGGAAAAATATCTTTTTAAGGTTTACACAGCTAGAAAGAGTGAAAGGGAGGATTTGAATCCAGGTAGCTCATGACTCTGAGGACTGCACATTGCACTGTATTGCTGATCAAGTTAAATTTGAATGACTTTCACTGTTCTCCACTGGGATTTAGGCTCTATTTAAATACCTGTTTGAACAAGTCAGTTTTCTCTACACCTGCTCTTTTCCTACGTCTCTGTTATTTTTCTGCCTTCAAAGACACCCCTTCTATTAGTCTTTTAAATCTCCATGTTCCCCAACCCTGTCTGTTCTCAGTCTACAATTTTTTTCCCTGACATTCTAGCCTATTCTTGTGGTTTTAGATCTTGGTATTATTGATTTAATAGTAATCAACCAATTCTAGCTTCAATCTTTCTAATAAATTCAGAAAAATTTTTCAGCTGTCAGTAAAGATCTCAAAGTCAATATGCTAGATACTAAATTCATTTCTTTCCCCTAAAGCATTTTTCTCTTAGCTCTATATTGAAATTCTGCTCATTTTTCAAGACTGCTCCTTGATGCCTCATTGAAGCCTGCCTAGGCTCTCCTGTGCAAAATCAATTACTTCTGTCTCTCTCTCAATTCTTGATAATGTGTGTAGACTTTCAACTGGTTGACTATCTTTAACCAAAATTATTATAATGATAGCTACTATTTATTAAGTTTACTATGGGCTTTTACACTTCATGAAGTACTTTATGTGCTTTATTGGTTTAAGTCCCCACAACATCCCCATGGGATATGTACTATTATTATCCTCATTTTATTGATAAAGAAATGCAGACACAGAAAGGTTAAGTTGTCCAAAGTCCCATAGCTAATGCATGACAGAGCAAGATTTAAACTTAGCTCTGTCTCACTATAGGAACTAAAATGTGAGCAGTTTAAGAATGGGTCCATGTTTTATTCCTGGTCTTCATCAAGATTTACGTAATTTTTTTTTTTTTTTGAGATGGAGTCTTGCTTGTTGCCCAGGTTGGGGTGCAATGGCATGATCTGGGCTCACTGCAACCTCTGCCTCCTGGTTCAAATGATTCTCCTGCCTCAGCCTCCTGAGTAACTGGGAGTACAGGCACCCACCACCACACCCAGCTAATCTTTTGTATTTTTAGTTGAGACCGGGTTTCACCATGTTGGTATGGCTGCTCTTGAACTCCTGACCTCAGGTGATCCACTCGCCTTGGCCTCCCAAAGTGCTGGGATTACAAGCATGAGCCACCACGCCTGACCCATTTGTGGAATTACTTTTGTGAATGCATAAGTAAACCTAATAGCCCTATAATGTGCACATGGCTACATTGGCCTCCCATTTAACTTCTTGTATATCCTGCAATATGTGGTCTTCACAGGTCACCAGCTCCAATAAAAGAGACTTCAATCTCCTATAGGAGAGACCATCTGAATACTGGGGGAGCAATTTCAATAGGAAAAAGTCTCACTGGTGCTCATGGCCAATCCAATCATCTGGATGGCACATTGGATGGCGAGTTTTCACAGGCCTCCCCAAGGGGTATTGACTGCCTGGGTAGCTTAAGTACCAGCCTTTCAGGCTCATGTAAAACCTAATTTTGTCAGCACAGCAAGAGAGGTTCTTCCTCACATGTGTATGACCAAGCTTGTAGGCCCAGTATTGAAAACCAGAATACCAAGTTTTTCAGGTACAACCACCAGTCTATGGTCTCTCATTGGACCAGATATGATTTGGAATTCAACATCTTTAGGATTGTAGAGGAGATGGATCCAAGATCTATCTAGGAATAGGAACAGCTCTGGAGTGCAGTTCCCACCAAGAACGCAGAGGGCGAGTGATCACCACATTTCCAAACAAGTTTTTATGGCCCACACACCAGGAGATTCCTGGGTGGAAAAGCACCACAAGTTTCCAGCAGGCTGAAACAGCCAGCGCAGTGAGTCTCCACACAAAAACTGACAGAATCTGGGCAGCCATTTCAGCTGGCACCTGGAATGCCTGGGAAACAGAGTTGCCTATTCAACTGAAAAACAGAGGGCTAAAACAGGGAGCCAGGTGATCTGGCTTGGTGGGTTTCACCCCCACAAAGACCAGCAATCTTAAATGCTCTGGATTGAGAGCTTCACGGCAAGCACAGCTGGACCTGGGACAGTCCAGGTCCAGCTCTGTAGGGGGAAGGGCATCCGCCATTACCAAGGCAGTCCACCACTACCAAGGCCATCTGCCATTACCGAGGCAGTCCACCATTACTGAGGCAATCCGCCATTACAGAGATAGTACACCATTACTGAGGCAGACCACCATTATCAAGGCAGTTCTAACTATACCTCTATAAATAAAGCCTCAAGGAAGTTCACACAGCAGCTGGGCAGAGCCCATGGCAGCTCAGCAATGTCTCTGCTAGCAGACTGTGACTAGGCTACCTTCTCGCTGAGTAGGGCATTTCGGAAAAAAGGCAGCAGAATGACAGGAACTTATAACTAAAGCCCCACCTTCCCAGGACAGAGCACCTGGGAAAAAAAGGTGGTTATGAATTCTGCTGCAGCAGACATAAACATACCTGCCCTGCAGCTCTGAAAGGAACAACGGAGTTCCCCGCTCAGCACTTGCACTCCTGTAAGGGACAAACTGTCTCCTCAAGCAGCTCCCTGACTCCCATATATCCAAAGAGACACCTCATAAAGGAGAGCTCAGGCTGACATCTGGTGGGTATCCTTCTGGGACAAAGATAACAGAAGAAGAAACTGGCAGCAACCCTTACTGTTCTGCATCCACCACAGGTGATCCCCAGGCAAGCAGGGCCTGGAGTGGACCTCAGCAGTCCTATAGCAGTCCTATGGCAGAGTGGCCAGACAGTTAGAAGGAAAACTAAGAAACAGAAAGAAATAACTTCATCATCAACAAAAAGGACATCCACTCAGAGACCCCATCTGAAAGTCACCAAGTACAAAGACCACAGGTAGATAAATCCACAAAGATGGGAAGAAATCAGCACAAAAAGGATGAAAACATGCAAAATCAGAATGCCTCTCCTCCTGCAAGGGATCACAACTCATCACCAGCAAGGGAACAAAGCTGGATGGAGAATGAGTCTGATGAATTGACAGAAACAGGCTTCAGAAAATGGGTAATAACAAACTTATCTGAGCTAAGAGAACATGTTCTAACCCAATGCAAAGAAACTAAGAATCTTGAAAAAAGGTTTGACAAAATGTTAACGAGAATAAACAGCATAGAGAAGAATATAAATGATTGACGGAGCTGAAAAACACAACACGAGAACTTCATGAAGCACACACAAGTTTCAATAGCCAAATCGACCAAGCAGAAGAAAGGATATCAGAGATTGAAGATCAACTTAATGAAAAGGCAAGATTAGAGAAAAAAGGGTGAAAAGAAATGAACAAAGCCTCCAAGAAATATAGGATTATGTGAAAAGACCTAATCTACGTTTGATAGGTGTATCTGAATGTGACGGAGAGAATGAATCCAAGCTGGAAAACACTCTTCAGGATTTTATCCAGTAGAACTTCCCCAATCTAGCAAGGCAGGCCAATATTCAAGTCCAGGAAATACGGAGAACATCACAAAGATATTTCTCAAGAAGAGCAACCCTAAGGCACATAATCATCATATTCACCAGGGTTGAAATGAAGGAAAAAATGCTAAGGGAAGCAAGAGAGAAAGGTTGGGTTACCCACAAAGGGAAGCCCATCAGACTCACAGTGTATCTCTCAGCAGAAACCCTACAAGCCAGAAGAGAGTGGGGGCCAATATTCAACATACTTAAAGAAAATAAATTTCAACCTAGAATTTCATATCCAGCCAAACAAAGCTTCATAAGTGAAGGAGAAATAAAACACTTTATGAACAAGCAGTTGCTCAGAGATTTCATCACCACCAGGCCTGCCTTACAAGAGCTCCTGAAAGAAGCATTAAATATAGAAAGGAACAACCAGTACCAGCCACTCCAAAAATGTACCAAATGGTAAAGAGCATCAATGCAATGCAGAAACTGTGTCAACTAATGGGTAAACCAGCTAGCATCAACATGGCAGGATCAAATTCACATATAACAATATTAACTTTAAATGTAAATGGGCTAAATGCCCCAAGCAAAAGACACAAACTGGCAAATTGGATAAAAAGTCAAAACTCATTGGTGTGCTATATCCAGGAAACCCATCTCACATGCAAGGACACACATAGGCTCAAAATAAAGGGATGGAGGAAGATTTACCGAGCAAATGGTGAGCAAACAAAAGCAGGAGTTGCAATCCTAGTTTCTGATAAAATAGACTTTAAACCAACAAAGATCAAAAGAGACAAAGGAGGGCATTAAATTATAGTAAAAGGGTCAATGCAACAAGAAGAGCTAATGATCCTAAATATATACACACCCAATACAAGAGCACCCAGATAAATAAAGCAAGTTCTTAATGGCCTAAAAGAGACTTAGACTCCCACGCAATAATAGTGGGAGACTTCAATACTCCACTGTCGATATTAGACAGATCAACAAGACAGAAAATTAACAAGCATATCCAGGACTTGAACTCAGATCTGGACCAAGCAAACCTAATAGACATTTACAGAACTGTCCACCCCAAATCTACAGAATATGCATTCTTCTCAGCACCACATCACACCTACTCTAAAACTGACCACATAGTTAGAAGTAAATCACTCCTCAGCAAATGCAAAAGAATGGAAATTGTAACAAACCATCCCTCTGACTACAGTGCAATCAAATTAGAACTCAGGATTAAGAAACTAAGAACCGCACAACTTCATGGAAATTGAACAACTGGCTCTTGAATGTTGACTGGATAAACAAGGAAATGAAGACAGAAATAAAGACATTCTTCAAAACCAATGAGAATGAGGATACAGTGTACCAGAATCTCTGGGACACATTTAAAGCAGTCTCTAGAGGAAAATATATAGCAATAAATGCCCACATGAGAAGCAAGGAAAGATCTAAAATCAACACGCTATCATCAAAATTGAAAGAGGAAGAGGTACAAGATCAAAAAAACTCAAAAGCTAGCAGAAGACAAGAAATGACAACGATCAGAGCAGAACTGAAGGAGATAGAGACACAAAAAAACCTTTCAAAAAAATCAATAAATCCAGGAGTTGGTTTTTTGAAAAGATCAACAAAATAGACAGACCACTAGCCAGATTAATAAGAAAAGAGAGAGTAATCAAATAGATGCAATAAGAAATGATAAAAGGGATATAACCACAGATCCCACAGAAATAGAAACTACCATCTGAGATTACTACAAACAACTCTAATCACATAAACCAGGAAACCTGGAAGAAATGGATAAATTCCTGGACACTTGCACCCTCCCAAGCCTAAACCAGGAAGAAGTTGAAACCCTGAATAGACCAATAACAAGGGCTGAAGTTGAGGCAGCAATTAATAGCCTACCAACCAAAACAAGTACAAGTCCAGATGGGTTCACAGCTGAAATCTACCAGACATACAAAGAAGAGCTGGTTCTACTCCTTCTGAAATTATTCCAAGCAATTCAAAAAGAGGAAATCCTTCCCAAATCATTTTATAAGACCAACATCATTCTGATACCAAAACCCGGCAGACACTCCACAAGAAAAGAAACCTTTAGGCCAATATCCATGATGAACATAGATGCAAAAATCTTCAATAAAATACTAACAAACCAATTGCAAAAGCACATCAAAAAGCTTATCCGTGATGATCAAGTAGGCTTCATTCTAGGGATGTAAGGCTGGTTTAACATATGCAAATCTATAAACGTAATTCATCACATAAACAGAACCAAAGACAAAAAACACATGATTATCTCAATAGATGCAGAGAAGGCCTTCAACAAAATTCAACAGCCCTTTATGCTAAAAACCCTCAATAAACTAGGTATCAATAGAATGTATCTCAAAATAATAACAGCTATTTATGAGAAACCCACAGCTAATATCATATTGAATAGGCAAAAACTGGGAGCATTCCCTTTGAAATGTGGCACTAGACAAGGATGCCCTCTCTCACCAATCCTATTCAATATAGTATTGGAAGTTCTAGCCAGAGCAATCAGGCAAGAAAAAGAAATAAAGGATGTTCAATTAGGAAAGGAGGAAGTCAAATTGTCTCTATTTGCAGATGACATGATTGTATATTTAGAAGACCCCATTGTCTCAGCCCAAAATCTCCTGCAACTGATAAGTAACTTCAGCAAAGTTTCAGGAGACAACATCAATGTGCAGAAATCACAAGCATTCCTATACACAAATAACAGACTTAAAGAGAGCCAAATCAAGAACGAAGTGCCATTCACAATTGCTATAAAGAGAATAAAATACCTAGGAATACAACTAACAAAGGATGTAAAGGACCTCTTCAAGGAGAACTACAAACCACTTCTCAAGGAAATAAGAGAGGACACAAACAGATGGAGAAACATTCCATGTTCATGGCTAGGAAGAATCAATATTGCGAAAATGGCCATACTACCCAAAGTAATTTAAAGATTCAATGCTATCCCCATAAAGCTACCTGTGACCTCTTCACAGAACTGGAAAAAAAAACACCTTAAACTTCATATGGAGCCAAAAGAGAGCCTGCATAGACAAGTCAATTCTAAGCAAAAAGAACAAAGCTGGAGGCATCATGCTACCTGACTTCAAACTATACTACAAGGCTACAGTAATCAAAACAGCATGGTACTGGTACAAAAACAGAGATATAAACCAGCAGAACAGAACAGAGGCATTGGAGGCAACGCCGCACATCTATAACCATCTGATCTTTGACAAACCTGACAAAAACAAGCAATGGGGAGAGGATTCCCTGTTTAGTAAATTGTGTTGGGAAAACTGGCTAGCCATGTGCAGAAAGCAGAAACTGGACTCCTTCCTGACACATTACACTAGAATTAACTTCAGATGGATTAATGACTTAAACATAAGACCTAACACCATAAAAACCCTAGAAGAAAACCTAGGCAATACCATTCAGGACATAGGCACAGGCAAGGACTTCATGACTAAAACACCAAAAGCATTGGCAACAAAAGCCAAAATAGGCAAATGGGATCTAATTAAACTCCAGAGCTTCTGCACAGCAAAAGAAACAATCATCAGTGTGAGCTGGCAACCAAAAGAATGGGATAAAATTTTTGCAATCTACCCATCTGACAAAGGGCTAATATCCAGAATCTACAAATAACTAAAACAGATTTACAAGAAAAAAAGACAAACCCATTCAAAAGTGGGTGAAGGACATGAACAGACACTTTTCAAAAGAAGACATATATGAGGCCAACAAATATATGAAAAAATGTTCATCATCACTGGTCATTAAAGAAATGCAAATCAAAACCAAATTGATATACCATCTCATGCCAGTTAGAATAGCGATCATTAAAAATCTGTAGACAACAGATGCTGGAGAGGATGTGGAGAAATAGGAACACTTTTACACTGTCGTTGGGAGTATAAATTAGTTCAACCATTGTGGAAGACAGTGTGGCAATTCCTCAAGGATCTAGAAATAGAAATTCCATTCGACCCAGCAATCCCATTACTGGGTATATACCCCATAAATTATAAATCATTCAATTATAAAGACACATGCACATGTATGTTCATTGCAGCACTGTTTACAATAGCAAAGACCTGGAACCAACCCAAATGCCCATCGATGATAGACTGGACAAGGAAAATGTGGCACATATACACCATGGAATACTAGGCAGCCATAAAAAACGATGAGTTTATGTCCTTTGTAGGGACATGGATGAATCTGGAAATCATCATTCTCAGCAAACTGACATAAGAACAGAAAATCAAACACTGCATGTTCTCACTCATAGGTGGGTGTTGAACAATGAGTACACGTGGACACAGGGAGGGGAGCATCACACAGTGGGATCTGTTGGAGGGGTAATAGGAGAGGGACAGCGGGGGTAGGGAGTTGACGAGGGATAACATGGGGAAAAATGCCAGATATAGGTACCGGGGGAATGGAGGCAGCAAACCACATTGCCATGTATGTACCTATGCAACAATTCTGCATGTTTTGCACATGTACCCCAGAACCTAAAGTGCAATAAAGTATATATTAACAAAACAATCTTTAGGATTGTATAAAGGTAATATAGTGCATGTATATTACAACAATACGCACAGCAGAATATTAGGCAGCACCATTTAATCATACATTTTAATATTTCTACAGCAAACATGATTATTCTCAGCAACTGGAATGATGGAAAACTATAAATAATACTCTCACATCAGTTCCAGTACAGTTTTGCCACCTAGTTAGTTCAAATCACATTAGGTCATACGGCAGGGACATTTTTAAAAACATTGTAGTTTTCATAGTTTTTCATTTTTTTAATTTGAAGTCTGAGTAATAAAGACCGTGCCCTGAAACAAATGGAAAGACAGTACAGAATGGTGGTCATCGGCCCAATTCTCGTACCTGGACTCTGGGCTCAAATTTCCTTCCCAACAGATTGAGATGATCTTGGGCAAGTTACTTAGCTTCTGTTTGAGTTTTCTCCATCTGTAAAATCAGCCTGATTATTGACTTCATAAGATTGTCATAAAATTAAATGAATTAGTACATGTAAGGCATTTAGACAGTCCCAGGCACACAGAAAGCAACAGTTCAATTACCTGCTATGGTCATTATGTTTTCTCTGAGACCCAGCACATAAGCAGCAGATTCTCCCCTTGGAGATAGCAGCTATGTGGGGAGATATATTGTGGCCAACTGCCTGTCTGTTCATCCACAATATGAAATAACTGTTATGGTGTTCAAAAATATCCAAGTCCTTATGACCAGTGTATTCTCTTTCCTGTAATTAAGTCTACATGCAGAATCAGATAATAATCAGGAGGTTGCTTCATGAGCGTGGGATCAGGGAATTTAAATGACTTGAATCTTAATAACATCAGGCTGAAACATCCTGACCCATCCATCCTGCCATAGGGTCAGCCTTCTTCATGCCAACAGGACACTGAAGGTCTGAAAGGTTACAGATTACCACTAGCACTCTTGAGAGCATGATAGGACGGTACTGTCACCATATGTGTCTGGATGCTGCTTTTGTGAGGCTTCTACTTTCTGATTAGCTAGTTCTTCTACTCTTCAGATATGTTAACATGGTAAGTCAGGTTAATCTCACCTCTGTTGAGTCTGCTACACGCACTCAGGCCCCCAGCCCTGCTACTGCTGTAAGATGACTGTAGCTATCTCTGCTTGGATCATTTATATGATCATTTCACAGCATATTTTTTTGAAGGCGATCTTATTTCCCTCACTTTCAAGTTCCTGGGAGACAAGTCACTGCATCTCCTATCAACGGCAGTTTATACTAGGGTCAGGACTGGAAGGACATTGGAAATAATTCCTCTGGAATACAAATGAATCTGCAGAATGTATGCTACTAATTATCTACCTTTTCTTCAACTTGAAGAAGTTTGTTTTGGACTTAGAGTTTCCGATGGCTGCAGACTGGCTATAAGAAGATCTAGTTACCTACCTGATGGGTTTTTCAAACCATCTATCACAACACTGGTAATTTTTCCCCTCAATTTGAAGCATGTCAAATCCTTATCCCTTCTGCTTCCTTCCTGATGAAAAACTGCTGAATCTTCCACTGATTCTCAAAAGGAGTTATGGCTTTTAGGACTGCATTAATCTGCTTCTGAAGATGAGGGTATTTATTTTTGAGATCTTCATGATTTTGACTTCTTTAAGCATAACTGTGTATCCTTAAGCTATTTACTTGGTTGAGAGAGTAGTAAAATTATTTTAAATAAAGAAAATATCACATTATTGTATTGTGTAATTCTACTAGGTTCTCATCCCCCTAATTGCAGCAGAATATCTTTAAAACAGGCATTAAAATAAATGTGGGAGAAGGAAGGGCTGATTGAGGAAAGAATAATTCCAGCTACCTACAAGGCAAGTGCTTTCTCATTTTTTCATCATGTGGTAGCATAATGGCCCTTTGGCTTACTCAACACATATGTATTGCTGTGGCTGAAGTGATATTTTGATTCTAGAAGAAGCATTAATGATAACATAATACTAATTGCAGAAACTTCTGTTAAAACTCATGCACCAGGGTCGGCCGTGGTGGCACCCACATATAATCCCAGCACTTTGGGAGGCCAAGGGGGTGGATCACATAAGGTCAGGAGTTCGAGACCAGCCTGATCAAGACAGCAAAACTCTGTCTCTACTAAAAATACAAAAATTAGCCAGGCATGTTGGCATGTGCCTGTAATCCCAGCTACTTGGGAGGCTGAGGCAGGAGAATCACTTGAACCCGGAAAGTTGCAGTGAGCAAAGATTAAGCCACTATACTGCAGCCTGGGTGACAAAACTAG